>NW_015649134.1:575440-600169 GCF_001515625.1 Sinocyclocheilus rhinocerous | reverse complement strand
GGGTGTGTGTGTGTGTGTGTGTGTGTGTGTGCGTGTGTGTGTGAAGTGTGTTGAACTCACTCTGCCTCCACTAGGCTGTTTATAAGTCTCTCTTTCTCTTCATTTAACCTCTCCAGCTTCAACTGAGTCTCAACCGAATCCCTCTCGGCCTCCTACACACACAAGATAGATACAAATAAACTGTTTAAAATGTATTTTACACAATAAGTCATGTGACTACTATTACATGTCTGTTTAGATCAGGGTTTCTCAACTTTTGAGGTCCACTGTCCTGCAGAATTTAGCTTCAACCCTATTCAAACTCTACAGGACAATGGACCTTGAGGGCCATAGAATTCCACTCTGCATTATCATTATGCATGAAGGCCACATACACACCGGAAAGTTTCATCAGTGACAACCACATTTAAAGTGAATCCCCTAAGTAATTGTTCCATGTGTGTATGGAACACTGAAATTGTGATGATTGCCATATAGCAAACATCACGGCTGTGAACGAGAAACATGATTTCCAACAGTTCAATCCGATATTTTTGACCAAAGTAATATTAGCAATCAAACATACATTAATCCGGCAATTATATAGCATATCTGCTGAGCCTCTAAAATTAAATTTAAGACTTTTTAAGGACCAGCAGGGACCCTGTTATATCTAAACCACAATTGGGAGCAAGCTGTGCCCTGGGCTAGACTTGAGATTTCAGGGATGGTGACAGCAACTTGTTTAGTGCCTGAGTTAATTCTGTTGTAGAATGCTGTTATCACTCCTGTAAATTACTGAACTGTATGTATAGAACAGGATTAAGCACAGATGCAGTGACAACCGAATTTAACTGCAGTGTGTACATGGCTGAAATAGCTGCTAAAACACAATGGGAAGCTAAATAATTAATTGTTTAGCCTTTAGAATATTCATTGATAAATATTCTATCAAGTTTTATTTGTGTTATAGATTAGGAAATGCAGTATAGTGTTGTATTTACATTACTACTGATCCTTTGTGTATTTACTAGTACGCTTTAAAAAGATAAAAAACTGCCCTTTGTTATACAGTAAATGACTGAAATCCCAAAGGAACATTAGTTATTTCTTACTATACGCTGTGAGCTCTGGAAACTAACGCAGTACAGGTGACAAAATGGAAAGAGTAAAAAAACAGAAGAATACAAAAAAAAAAAAAGAATGGATAAGGGCAAACCCTGATTTTCACAATATGAAGCTACACAGCGCGTAGTGTTGTACCTTGAGTCTCTGTCTGAACTCTGTCTCCATCAGACTGTTGCTCTGCTGCAGGGCTTGATTCAGATCACTGTTCTTACTGAGCAGGGAGTTCAGTTTGACCATGTCTGCCATGAGAGCTTTAATATGTTTTTCCAGATCTGCCTGCTCACGCTGATCCTGCTCCATCTCACCTGATAACACACACATATGCAGAGAATGATATCAATAATGTATTTATTTCTCAGACTCATTTTATTACTTTGTACTTTGTTTGTTTCTTCTCTTTGTACAAATGGCAAAAAGAGTTTTCCATATTAATTGTACTTAAGGTATAGTTCAACAGGAAATTACAATTTTTCTCATTATTTACTCACTCTCATGTCATTCCAAACCTGTTTTACTTTCTTTCTTCTGACAAATGAAGATATTTAGGGGAAAAAATTTAAAATGTCTCTGCCTTTTTCTCTCTCCATACAATGAAACCAGTGGGGTCCAGTGTTTTGTCCAGTGTTTGGAGCCCACTGACTTCAACTGTATAGACAAAAACAGTTTAAATATTCTTTGAAATATCTTACATACAGTTTTGGAATAACATGATAAAGAGTAAATTATTACACATAAAATGTACCACTACATGTTAGAGAAAAGTGGTGCATACTTTCTCTCCTGATCTTGCTCTGTTGCAGTATTGTAAGTTGTGTTTGTAGGGTCTGTACAGAAGAGCTGTGGGCCTGTTTTTCCTGAGTGAATCTCACTAGCTCCCCCTGCTGCCAGAGCCACAACTGCTGCTGCTCTTTAATCTCAGCACCAACTTCTTCCAGCTTCTTAGACAGGGTGGCTGCATGGATCTCCAGAGGACCTAGGTCTTCATGCTACTCTCTCACAAACATTGGAAAGTTTTAATATACAGTATCTACAGTAACTTTACAATTAATTGAAATAAGAGTTGAATACAGTAACCTGAAAATGCAATTAATCATTAGCATCATCAGAGAGGAGAGATGTCTGTGTCTTATTCAAAACATCCATACATTAAAATGTAGTGATTGTGAAATGTGAGCTCTAACCCCAGTACTGGACACAATATCCTTGATCTTCTTGTTGTAGATGCTGATTGTGGCCTGTCTTTGCTCAACATCAGTGACTTGTTTAGCAATCTCTGCCTCGCGAGAAGACAGGAGCAAGTGACGCTGGCTCATTTCTTGCTCAAGCTCAGCTTGAAATGCAGCCAGAGAATCCAGATGTGTCGCCGCCTCTTGCCCCTCCAGCATTACTGCATTGATGTCATTCTCTAACTTAGTTAACTGAGCCTCCTGAGAAATTACATAAATGCACAAGTTTGAACTGAACATATGCAGGTCATACTACACCTAAAAATCCAAAGATAATGATTAAGACAAATAATTCGCTGAGTGGTCAAGTCAGGTCTCCTTTATTTATATAGCGTTATATACAATACTGATTGTGTCAAAGCAGCTTTACAGTGTCAAACAGGAAAATGAGTGGTGAACATTTATGGGTTAGCTGACAGCATCCTACCTTTTCTCTCCTGTGCGCTGCAGTTTTATCGGTCAGTCGACGTGAGTACTTTGCTGCATTATTGTGAGTAAGTTGCTCTTGCAGCTTGTTCATGATCTGGTCTTCCAGATCCACACGCACTGCAGACTCTTTCTCCATCTGCTTTCTAAGACCCTTGAGCTCGGACTGAAGCACCTTGTGGTCCTAAAAAAGAGAGATAGACATAACATTTCTTTTAAGAAAGACAAAAGCTTTTGACCAGTGCTCATTAACCTGCAAACATCAGTCTTGAGAAATATTTGAGCGGTAGGTTGACGTGAATGAAGTACCTCACGCAGTGTGCTGAGGGTCTTTTCTGTCTCCTGCAACATTCGTGTATATGTGCTATACTGGGCCTGCAAGACCTCCTGATGGTTCTGGGAATGTGTGATAAGTTTACGTGAGGTGGTGCACTCATTTTGGGCCCGGTTCAGACGCAGAGTGAGACGCTCATTCTGCTCTTCTTCCTGTGTGATGGACTTTTTGTAGCCCTCAATCTCTGTGTCCAGAGAGCGCACCTGATCATTGGCCAACCTGGTGGAGGGACCATCAGCACAAATCAATACTGTTATTTGGATCATACACACACAGCAATCTTGAGCATTGTGTTCACCTCAGTTCCTCCTGCATGGCAGTGTAAGCCTCATCCCTCCTCCTCATCATTAACAGGCTGCTGTTCCATTGCTGGAGTAACTGCCTATGCTCAACAATCACAGAGTCCAATTCTAGCTGCGCCTATAGCACACACATAGCCACAGGTGACATATACAAATGTTATTTTTTGTAGCATATGCCTGGCAGGGTTGTACACCATTCAGAATTTAATTGAGAAGGCTTTTAAAATTCCAATTCAGTTTCTGAATCTCAAATGAATTTGAATGGAGGTAAAAAGTATGCAGAACTGAATCTTAATATATGGAAGTACAATCAAAATCAACTAAAATTATATATAACTGCATATAACTAACTGTAATTTAGTAACTAACTAACTGTAATGTAACACCAAGAGGAATTTCCTGTTCCTGTGGCTCAGTGGTAGAGCATTGCATTAGCAGCGCAAAAGGTCGTGGGTTCGATTCCCAGGGAACACACATACTGGTAAAAAATGTATAGCCTGAATGCACTGTAAGTCGTCTGCTAAATGCATAAATTAAATTTCCAAAGTTTAAATAAATGTAATACATTAAATAAGTTCTTAAATAAGAGTTCAAATGAAAGGTTTTATAGGCCTTCCAGACAAACAAACAATTTTGTTTTAAATGTCACCAGTTTGTACTTAATATATATACACTACAGTTCAAAACTGTGGGTCAGTCAGATTTTTTATTTGAAAAATTGAATACTTTTATTTAGCAAAGATTAATTAAACTGATCCATATTGTCAGTAAAGAAATGTATAATTTTACAAAAGATTTCTAATTCAAAGAAATGCTGTTCTTTGAACTTTCTATTCATCAAAGAATCCTGAAATAAATCCTGAACTATATTTTGAACGTTTATAATAATGAAAAATGTTTCTGGAGCACCAGATCAGCATAGAACATGATGTGGAAGACTGGAGTAATGGCTGCTGAAAATTCTGTTTTGCCAGTAAAGGAATAAATTACATAAAATGTGTAAAAATGGGGGGGGGGGAACTTATTTTAAATTGTAGTAATATTTCACAATATGACTGTTTTTACTGTATTTCTGATCAAATAAACTTGGTGAGCATAAGAATATTATTAATAATAATAAAATAAATAAATAAAATTTACCAGCCCTAAACTTTTGAGTGGTAGTGTAAATTTTCATTAAATTATACTTTATCTTTATCTATACTTTATCTAGAGTGGAAGAACAATTCATTTCTCAGAATTGTATTACTGATCGATGTCATGACATCAGTGATGAAATCTTATCTGGCTCCCTTTAATTCCAGAACCAATGGTACTAAATTAGCTAATTATGGACAAATATTGAAATTCACTCAAAAAGTAAGTAAGTCAGTACTGTTGCTCCTAATAATATTTAAATTTGATCATAACCAAAAATGTGATGTTTCAAGTGAAATGTGTTAGTTAAAAAAATCATAACTTTGAGTGTGAATGCGTCACTTGATCTTTTGTGGAGGTGTCTAACCTCAGAAAGAGCTTCCGTTGCAGCCTTTGTCTGCTCAGTCTGAGTGATGTTCTGAACTTCATACAGAGAGATCTGCTCTGAGAGCTTTTCCACATGCTTGGTCAAACGCTCAACATAAAGATCCTGACAGAGAGAAAGAACGAGAGATGCTTGAATGAACATATAACAGAGCTTCAATGAAATGGAAAGAATGCAGTATATATATATATATATATATATATATAGTAACTTTTATCACATTAAAGCAGAATAACTAGAATTTTCTGGTAAAAATAATTATATGAGAATGCATAAAGTGATCAATAGCAAAACACATTAAATGGAAATATTTGACCACAGTCATGTGCTCTAGAACTCCACCTGCTGGTGTTTATGCTCCTCTGCCTGAGTTCTCTCTTTCTGGGCTTTGTGTGAAGCATTTATTATGGCTTTGATGTCTGAGTGCAGGTCAGTATTGGCCTCCTGCATATAGAGCAACTTCAGGGCCAGGCTGTCCACTTTAGACTGTAAATCAGAGACTATAAAGAGAGCACAAATGTTTAAGGTAAGACAAACTGAGATTTAATTGCATTTAATTGACTTGTTGATTGTCTAAAGATGAAGTCTGCACTACAAGAATTGTAAAATAATGATTTTCAAATCATTTCTGCTATCTGCTATTGTTCAACAGGTAGTCCCCCCACAAACTGAAGCCACTGGTTGAGCTATTATTATTACTATGCTGGGCTGGTTGGGATAATATCTGGATAACAGGGTTTTACAGCGCCACAGAGTCACAATGTTTACAATTTTTGGGGTCAATCAGAAATTAGAACTAATGAACAATAGCAGCCCAAACACACCTGTGTTCAGTGTTCAGTATCTTAAAATGTGCCATTGGTTAGAGCAAAATTTTCTCTACTGTAATTGCATTCTTGTTCATAGCAGAGTTATTAATAACTAAAACTAAAAACCATATATTTTTGTTAACTGAAATAAAGTTGAAATAAAATATAAATGTTAGATGAAAAACAAGACTAAATCGAAATTAGAAAAGTTGCCTTGGCAAATAACTAAAATAAGTTTAAGTTGAAGCACTAAAATTACTAACTGGAAATAAATAAAAACTACAACTGAACTAAAACTAAAACTGAAATAAAATAAATCAAATTAAATAGTAATATTTAAACAACAACAACAATAATAAATAATAAATGACAAAAGCATAAAAAACACAAAGAGAAAACTACAAAAAAATAAAAACAATATACAAAAATAAAAGCTAATTTAAAATATTAATAAAAATAATAGTATATAAATAATACAAAATAACACTGGTTCATAGATCTTCTTTTCACCTTGCATACGTTGTTTGTTGGCCTGACTGGCAGTATCTCGGTACTGATTTTTTACCCCATCCAGCTGGTCTTGGGCCTGTCTTTGCTGAGAAGCAGCCTGTGCATTGGCCTCATGACTTGCCTCCAGAGAGGCCTGGAGTCTGGCCAACATCTCATGCACCATGTATACTTCTTCAGCAAGTTTGTGACGTTTCTGAGCCTCTCCCTTCTCCACTACTATCTGCAGCAGAACAGTAACAATCAGTTTCCGTATCCCTTGTTTTTATACAAGTGTGTGCATATATTTCCCGAAGTACAAAAGAAATTTGTCATTTCTGCCCAGTGTGCATGTGTAGCTATACAAAAATGGATCATATCAATAATTTGTAGAGGAAAGTACCAAGAGTCTTCACCAAGGTTTTTTTTCTTTTCTTTTTTCTATTACCTTCTCACGGAGCTCAAGGTTCAATCTCTCCAGCTGATTACTGAGGTTGTTTTTCAATGCAGACTGGAATCTTTTCATTAAAGGCTGATGGGAACAAAATGTAAAGAATAAAATGATGATGAATTATGGTATGATAATTTTTGTCTTTTTCTTTTTGCTTTGGCCAAAAAAAAATCTAGTTTACACACATGCTCAGGATCCAGCACTACAAGTTCTTCCTCTTCCTCATCTTCCTCTCTGACTCTGATCTCCAGCTGGAGGGAGTGCTGTCCACTAGTCCCAGAGCCTCTGTCATAATGGTCTGACTGCTCCATCGATTCCCGCTATGAATAAAATCATTAACAAACATTCATTCTACAGTAACGTACATTAAAACCAACTTAGTTCACGCTGCAAGCCCTGATCGCTGGTACAATGGGAAAACTAAAGCAAAAAGCTGTTTTTAACTCTGATATCATCTATATGATGAATGTCTTTAGTGTTTAGAGTTAAGCTGATACAAATGAAAGGTTCGTGTATGAATCTAGACCTCCTGAGGCTCAGTAAATTCATCAGGAACCTCTTCCTGCCTGTTTATCTCATCCTCCGGCAGACCTCCATCACACCCACCACCTTCCATCTCTTCATAATCAAAAATAAAGTAACAGTTACCGTAATTCAACACAGACACTAATACATTAACAGGACATTACAGAGTAATTGCATTTTAGATACTTTTAAATTATCACCTGTTTCTTTTATAGCCTGGTCCTGAGTGGCAGAGGGCTGTTGTGAAGCAATATTTCCTCAAAGTTATAAAAAGTTATCGTTCAATTTGCAATAATTTCTGGTATCACCATTTAGCAGCGCGAGACCTTCAGCGTTTCTTTTGCATCTCCGTTGCTAGGAGACGCCACACTTCCGGATTCGCTGCTCTTTATAAATGATACAATCAATCTGGGGGGAAAATCTCAAACAGCAAGATATAAAACATAGTAGAGTTCTTTTAAATTATTATTTTTTATCTTCATTGTAACTTCGTTGTTATCTTGTTTGTTTACCTTTTTTGAAAAATCTTTAAGGCTATATTTACCTCCCACACAGTAGGTGGCAGTGTTGTGCTTTCAACTGGCTTTAGAGAGCGCGAAGAAAGCTGAGCTCAAGAGGTAGTGCGCACTTAGTATGAAGACGGAATGGATACAAAGAAATTAACATAGTGAGCTTGATCAATCATTACACTCCTGTCGGTCAGTATTTTTAAACCAGTTAAATTACTTGCTCTCTATCATGCATGGAAACGCCACATGTTTAGATTCGTATTACGTTCGTGTTAACAGTCCAGTGTTTCATTAATAGCTGAGCTGACATGGGTGGATATGCCATTCAATTCTAACAAAAAATACCAAAAAGAATAATACCATAATAGTACATGATGTGTCGTAGTATTATGACCATGAAAAGCAGTTTCATGACCTGTAACGTTACCGTAGTATTTTAGAATTACTTTGCAAAGTACCATGTAAATATCATGTACATGAACATGAGATTCATTCAGCAAATCCAGGGATCCTATATAAAATTACTATTTTTGAGTGCAGTCTCTTCTGTTTTTGTGAATTTCCAGAAGAGATGAAGGTTAAAATAAAGCAGTGGAATGGTGTGGCATCCTGGTTGTGGGTAGCCAACGATGAGAACTGCGGCATCTGCAGAGCGCCTTTTAACGGCTGCTGCCCAGATTGTGGGTAACCTGGTTTCACTTTACCTACACTGCCACCTGTGCCTTTTTGTGTGTGCCATTTTGTCATGAAATCCTGTTGATGTTTTAGTTTAAATTGTTTTGTGTAGTTGAACAAAATGTATTCAAAATGAAATGTACTCTCTGGTTTTAACAGGTAAGGTCCCAGGAGATGATTGCCCTTTGGTTTGGGGTCAGTGCTCTCACTGTTTCCACATGCACTGCATCCTGAAGTGGCTGAACTCTCAGCAAGTGCAGCAGCAGTGCCCAATGTGCCGTCAGGAGTGGAAGTTTAAAGAGTGAGCTCGCCGTCAGGCAACAGCACAACACCTGGATTTTCACTGTGAACTCTTTACATATTCTTAAAAATGATTTTTGGACAACTTCTATCTCAGTAATGAATGTTTTTTTTTTTCCAGGGGAGACACTTCCTGAAGAGATTAAATAAGTTCACACTCTCAGATTGATTCTTCTGTATGTTTTTTATACAATAGTATATTTTACATCCTACAAATGTAGTTTTGTGATTAAATATCCCACAAAATGAAAATATTTTTTAAAAAGACATGGTATGGTTTTGTACAAAGTAGCTGGCATTACAGATAAAATGACTGCATTTTGCAGTCCAAGGGACAGTCATTTTAAATTATGAACACAGTACAGAATGTCACAGGACACTTACAATGGTATGCGCTTGTGCATATCTTAAATAATTGACATGAAATTCCCACAATTTAAAATATTTTAAAATTGAATCAACTCTTTTGCACTCATGCCTTCTTTTGCCCACATGTCTATATTTCAGTGTTTTCAGTAACAATATATACATTATTCGGAGGAATGGTGCTACATGAATATAATATTTTATATATCAGGATTAAAACAAGGTTGGAGGAAAGTTGAACCACTGACTCAAATTGCCCCACAACCACCATTTCTGTGTTTGCAAATCATAAAAATGGTTAATTCAAATTGTAAACTTGGATTAAAAAACTTAAAATATATAGCACATTTCCCCATATGCTTCCCTCAATCACAGACAGCTAGATATGACTGGCCACTTCCTGAATTTATTCACATAAAAGAAATTCAAACAAGTCTCTAGATATGAGGTTCAGTACTTTACCTATGAGCAAATCTTACTCCAATCTTTTCATTTTCTTGCAACATGGAATAACTACTGAAAAAATAGTAAAAAAAAAATTCATTTTGTTTAGTTTCTGTTTTAGTTTATTTTGTTGGTTTGATGTTAAAAATCATAGATCAAAAAGACTTGCTTTTTGACATGTACGTTTTGATGTGTTTTTAAATTAGCATAGTGTGCTGTAGGGATGACATATTTTTGTAGGTCAAATCCTGGAAATGAGTTTCTCGTTTTCATTGTCCTCAAGTCAATGGGTATTTGGTTAAATGCCTGAAATAGGATAACCCATGCTCAAGCATTTTCTACAACATAAAATACATCATCAGTATTTTATGTTGTAGAAAATTGTGATTGTTTTTTTTTAAATGTGCTAACATATGGCTAAAGGAGGATTTCGGGGTCATTAAATGTCTCAATGGGAAACAGGAACAAGAAACACTGAACAGGATATCTACTCTACATATAAATTGTGTTAATTTGTGAAAATTATCATTATGAACAAAACAACGTAATAATAACTTTTGTTAGTCTCAGAGCTTGTTTTCTGCAATAATCCAAAAACCAATAGATAAATCCAGGCATTTGTCACCTACAAAAATACATAATCACTGCAGCACTCCATGGGCAAATTCCAAATGGCTTTTTTGTGACCTTGAAGGCCACTTCGGGAAGGGGGCGCCATTTGTAGGGAAGTTCCAAACAAAAGTGAACAACTGAATTGAAGGGCCCTTCCAGAAGTCCCTTAGCGAAGGGAACATGCAATGGTCACTTTACTCATTTCACGAAAGTGATTCTTGTGATCTTCTGTTAGAGGAGATCTTGCGATGCATTTTAAAGTTGGGGTTGATTCAAACTTCACATACAAACATAAGTAGAATAGGCGAATTAAATTTGTCTTTATTTTAATGTAATACAAATCATTTTTTGCCAGTGATAGAAATATGATTTAAGACGGTAGTGTAAGCAAGTTTAGTTTAAAAAAGTTTAATAGTAAATAAGACACAATTAGACAATATTTGAATGAAATAATAATAAGAAAAAATCTTTATTTGCAACAACTGATTGAGTGCTGAATGCTGCATACACATGCAGCGTTTGGCATTTGGACAGTCATTTCCTTTGCCAAGAGAGTTCCAAATGCTTATATGAGATAGTAATGCCCTGCACCCTTCAAAGAACACTTCAAGGGCTCTGCCCTTCGAAGGGAGTAGGGCATAGGGATGCTCACTTCCGTTTGGAATTCGCCCTATATGAAATCAAAGACTAGAATACCCAAGACATGTCACTCGTATAGTTTTGAATGGGGAAAAATGCTACACTCAATATGGCCGCTCTATCGAACGAAGCCACGCCTTCTGAGGAAAAGAGCCAATCGCTAATCGGTAAAGTCAGCGCGTCACTGCAGCTGCCGTTAGAAGTCCCGGTTGCTATAGAAACAGTCAACACTCTGAGACGTGCGTCGTGCGCCTAGGACTGCGCATGCGCATTGGCTGGTCTAGCTTGAGAAATAAGCTTTTTTTAAACGCTATTTGAGCAAAATAAACAACACTTATGATACAGTTGTTGTCAGATTTCATTGGTGATTTCAAATATGAAATTTAATCGTAAGCTTTGCGAACAGTTTTGGAGAATTTGATGATTCCCCATTCAAAGAGATAGGAGTTGCACTTGCATGCCTGAGAGGCATTTCAAAGATGGCCGCCGAGTGACATGACTTGCCTTAAAGGGACTTTGATGAAATGCAATGGAGATTATAAGAACATATTTAAAGCAGCAACATTTGTCCTTAAATACAGGACAAAGTCATTATCAGTGAACAACTTTGATCATTTAAAAAAGATTAGGGATCGGCAAATAAATGTCCTGAATAACATCAGTGCACTAGGCAAGAAATGTATGCTGTATTAGTCTGTATGCTGGATAAATCCAATCGTTTCATAAAGACTTTTTGGGGTCTTGTGTGTTTTTCCTTTTCACATCATTCAAGTCCACTGGTGTAAAAGCTGAAGAGTAGAAACAAACAGTTAAGAGAGCATGCATGCATTTTCAACATCATATTTCAGCTAAGTCTTTAGAAAAATTATCAGTTTTCATTCATTTGGTTTTTTAAGAAAAATAAGGCAAGATAAGGGAACAACTGTTCAAACAGCTTTGCCAAAATATTTCAACCAATATTTATTATTTATCACTCTTATGTTCCTTCAACAACAAAATACAATCCTCAGGTTAAATTAAGTCGCTTTGGATAAAAGCGTCTGCTAAATGACTAAATGTAAATCAACCAGTTGAACATACAGTTTAGTGCAGGGTTTGGTGTCCTCTCCACATATTTCTGAGGTCCCTGGTTATTGTTTTCATTTCCCTGGCAAGTCTGCATTTCTCTCATGACACGCTGCCAAGCTGTTGGAGGAAGAGTTGATGTTATAGAAAACTCTAATTCCCCTTCAAAAAAACTTCTCATACAAATAGGATATTTTGATGGGTCTCTGACATTTGAAAATATTTCTTATGAGGCAACGTACTGTAATGAATGAATCGCACATTTTCCTCATGTGCTGGTGTGAGTAGTTCCTCAGTGTTGGTTGGGGAAGAGGCTCCAGTTGTCTGTTTGTAATTCTGAACCATTTTTAAAGATGGAGAGCTGCCAACAACACTGTCAAAATCCAACAGTTTACTATTGCCAAACGCCACAGTTTACTATTATTAAATCAAATTTAAAACACTTAAAAGACAGACCCACTGTGAAAGATCCTATTGTTAAATGGACAACTAGAGTTAATTACCTGACTATTTGTGTGCTCCCTAGGAAGTGTCAAAGCACAAAATGAGGCGGTTAAAACCTGAAATGTAGCAACAGCTTTTAGAGCTGGTCAGTTGTTTACGTGCTGCCATCTAGATTACATATAAATCTTATCTTCAGGACTTGTTTATTCAATATTTTTAATACTAGCTACTCAGTTCAAACTATACCAGCCAACTAGCTCGGTATCTAAACTACGCCGAACGTAGTTTAAGGTCAGTCTCACAAACAAACACTAATTTGCCGTTATATAGCACTGAAATAGCAAATGCGTTTTTATATTTTCCCATAACATAACGACATATTTTCGCAAATGATACCCGGCTAGCTTGGCAAGCTAACGTCAAAAAACAGAAACCCTCCACACAAAAAAAAAAACACAACAGAGCTCGATGCATGAACCAGGGATCAATATAACGTGACTAATATATTACGATTAATGTTACTAAAACTTTTGCGCATTTGAGACTTACAATGTGGCGTTGAAATCCTTTGTCCCAGCCAAAAAGACACTTGTCAAAACAACGTACACTGCTATTATGTTCAGCGGTGTCTAGCACAATCAGTTCAGTGATGTCAGATTGGAGAATGAATCATTCTGTTGAATCGGATCTTTTCAATGGATCACAAAAAATCGGTTCGCCATCAACATGTGAATTGCCACATTTAACCCGGAACTGTCTCTTGCAGACATGTCTGAGTCGTAAATGAGCTGAGATCCAATGAGTGAACTGACAGTAAGACTAATTGGAATTTACCGAAAAATGTTCAATGGGTCGAAAAGTAAATTTAGTACTTAAATTGCTGGCTTTGTTTTCTATAAGCGGAATCACGCATGTAACCGTACAAGAATCACTGAATATGTTTATTGATCCGTTTATCACGTGTTTCAAAAGAACCGATTCGAGGAAACGACTTCATACAGTACAGCACATTCGCGATTCGTTCAGCAGAGCACATCCTCGGTTAACTGTCAAACGTGTTCGTGCCTTTCAGAAGGATTTTTACATTTCTACGAAACTTATGTCATTCAATAACAAGTGCCATACAATAATATGTCATTCAATAACAAGTGCCATACAATAATATGTCATTCAATAACAAGTGCCATACAATAATATGTCATTCAATAACAAGTGCCATACAATAATATGTCATTCAATAACAAGTGGCATACAATTGTTTGATTTTACATTGAAAAGGAAATAAACAGTGCTAGAATTCTTTTTAAAAAAAAGATCAATTGCATAATAACTTAGTCTGAAGCCTATTATGTATTATTATTTTATGTATATTGTGTGAGGAGCTATAGACACAGACAACAGCTAAAATAAAACAGACAGCATTGTTTTTATGTATATATAAAAACATTTAATTCAGGCATGTATGAAATTAAGACTTTCTGTACAGTGTCAAGTTTTATATGTAAATTGATTTTAAAAAAATCACATACAATCACGAGCTATTTATCAAATTCTCATTAGTGCATTGATCTGCTACTTAAAAATCATGTTTCAAAATAGAAAGCGTTAACAAATTAACACAGAAAAGCTGTTGTGACTGTCATTAGCATACAGCACGAACACACTGCATTGTCAACACTGGAAGAGTTCCTTCCTGCAGAGGCAAGTGCAACTCACATCCTATCACTGTCATTGGTCCAAATGCGCAGGACCAGACAATTATAAACGGACACTCTGTCAAGGTGTCTCAACTACCAGCTCCACTGCATACACAGTGCCTGTTTAACTCATTTTCTGGCTTTATCCCTTTAACGTGGCAACTGCCATAAAAGAAGAAAGTAATAATCAGAACTTCAATGTCAGGCAAGTTCAGGCACCACCGACCCCAAAGAGTTCAAGAAACTCTTTGCTGTCTGGGTCAATGAGGTCAATGGGTTTCTCCCCACAGTCATTTTCAGCCTCAGTGTCTGCACCCAAAGAAAGCAAATACCTGAAACAAAAATAAAAACTTTCTTTAAATCTTTCACCAGTTTCTTGACAGATTTGTTTTCAATAATCATGCACATTTTAGAGATCAAAGAATACAGCTGGTAAATGCTCTATTTCTTTCTTTCTTTCTTTCTTTCTTTCTGTTTTTGTAAGTCTTCTTTGCTGAAGCACTATGCTTTTCAGAGAACTATTAAAAAAATAGAAATCACAACTAAAGGCTTGTCTTTATTTTCCTTTTCTATAAATAGTAATCATCTATTAAATGTCCAGGTCTAATTTGTGTTTACCAAAGTCCAAATAATACATTAAATTAAGAAAATTGCTTACTTAGCTATTTCTGGAAAGCCATCACTACAGGCCATATGGAGGGCAGTCCATCCGTCCTCGTCCCTCTGGGTGATGTCAGCCCCAAGTTTTACCAGAAGCTTCACACACTCCAGGTAACAAAAAGAACGACTTCATTCAACAATTCGTCTCCTTCACGTCACCCTACAGTATAGCGCCATTTTGGAGAGTATCACATACATAAACAACATATGCTGTTCTGTGTCAACAGCACCGTATGTGGATACGCTGTTTACGCTTTGATCTGAACGTAAACAACGTATCCGCGTACATGCGTTGCATACATTGTTCACATATATGGTACTCTCCAACATTTTTAGATTTTCGATTGTATTGAGAATTGTGAAATTTTGCCAGTCTCTAAAAAGCAGATATCATAACCTTATTTACAGAAAATATATGTTTGATATATGCTATATGACACTTTTGATTAGGGGTGCTCCGATTGATCGGCAACCGATCACTATCGGCCGATAATCACGTTGGGATGATTGATCGGCTCCTCTAAAAACACAGATCTCCAAAAACCGATCTCAAGTTGATGACGCTGCTGTGAGAGTTTTGGCACGACATGCAGCGTCACCATCTCAGTCTCTGTCAGGCGCGGGTGAAATCATTATAATGCTGAAGGTGAGGTACTCACCTTCATATTTCTTCATTAAATAACTTATAAAGTAATTTGAAAACCTCGTTTGAGACGTAATTTCACAAACAGCGTGAGTGAATCACCGCGCGCGCTCTCTCTCTTTCTCTCTCAAAATACGCAATTGGCTTCAAACCACCACACATCGCGTCTGTCTATAAGCGAGCTGCAAGCTGCACAGTTGACACAGGAATTGTCACTTGCACAATCGAGGCAGTGTCACATCGTCACTAAAGTTTATAAATTGCATTTCTTTTTAATTCTTGCCAACGTTTAATCATTCAGCACTCGCGAGCTCTCCTGGAGACTGTGCGCGCTCATGCACACTAAAAGCATTTTCAGTGACAATGTTTGGATTTGAAATCAAAATAATGGATAAATGTTGTGTTTGTGGAAAACAGCCACGGATCAGTAGCGGACTCCTGAGTCCTGTGTGAAAGCACAGTCCGTGCTGCTTCCCCTCTCACAAGAGTCACCTAAGAGGGGAATTCCCTCCATTTTCAAAAATGAAATTCAGGCCCTGAATAAATGTCTAAAAATCCTGATTGGAGTATCACAATAAATAGTTATAAATGATAAATAGACGGCTTTAAAAAGATCGGTATCGGCAGATACTGCTTTCTGTGATCGGCCTCAAAAACCCTGATCGGAACACCCCTACTTTTGATTATGTTATCAAATAGTCAGAGCTGCCTAGACAAAAATGGCATTGCTAATTATTAGGATGAATAGCCTTTATTAGAGATCAGGGAATGCTTTTGTGTTCATAACTGCATTTTAATTACTTGCATGCAGAGTATCTAGTTGAGTCTGAACAAAGATTTACTTTCCATAGCTGACTCAATTGCATACACAAGTAGTTGATTTTCCTACCTGAATGATAGATGGTGTCCAGACTCACTCTTTTGGTTCTAATGAAGCGTCCAATTCTCTCCAGCTCTCCTTGACGGACATAATCCTGAAAAACTATGTCGTTGGGAAAGTGAACATTGCGAACAGGTTTGATGGAAGGCCATGAATGAAAACATGATACTGGTCTAGTGGCATTTGGGTTGCACCCCTCATAGCGCATGGTCTGGGTGACTGGACACTGATAGTACTTCATCATTCTTTAATGTTTGTGTTCCTAAGATTGGATGAGAAATTCCGCACTAATTCTCAATGTTCAGCACAATCAGAGATCTTCAGAATTTCTTCTTTTCCAAGATGCTTGTCTTGAAATTTCCAGCTGCTCAGTCTGTCTGGTTGTTTGTTTTTCTCTTGATGTAGAGTACCTTCCTAGACAGTCGTTCAGAAGTTGGTCTGAAGTCAGGGCTCTCTGTGTACCCTATATATACCCCCCACTTGACTATATTAAGAGACTGTCGTCTCATAGCTCAGATGACTGAATTGGAAGATGAGTGGGTGTGATCTAGTTACACCCCTACGATTCTCAGCCAACTTAGCAATAAGATCCATAACCTTGTTTTCACACACCACATTTAAACCAAGTCTTTCCTCCACCTCTTCAGATAAATTCCCCCACCCCAGCTCCTGTTGTCACACAGCAGGGAAGCCAACAGTAATTTCTAGTACACAGTGAATAGGGTATAAAAATGGTTTATAGGTATGGCCTGCCAAACGTGAAGGCCATGAAGGACATGTTTACGGTCACAATTAGATAGGGGGGCGTGGCAGAGTCTTAACTTTGATAAAGAATATCTCTTTGATTTTGAGACTTTAGTCTTTGCAACTTCAGGGATCTTATCTATGCACAATCAGCTTGTAACACTCCAAAGAGAAAGGAAAACTTGAAATCGCATCATATGACCCCTTTAAACACTTGAATAAACAGCCTGCTGTTTATCTTTCTTTATGCTCTTGCTCTATTTGCAGATGACTGTTTAATCACATTAATATGTCATGATCCCTGACAGCAGGCCTGACAGTGTTTTCTACTTTAAATCTACCTGACTTTCTATTTTGTGAGCTGAGTTATTATTACTCAGCCCCTATTATTACTTAGGTCCAGAAGTTTCTACATGTTCTGGGTATAACGCAGGGTAAAAGTAATTTGAAATGGTAACCCCCCAGAATGACACCTGTCACACTCCGGGTCAATAGAGGGGTTAATGCGAGCTAGCCTGGTCTTAGACCAGTGGGGCTCTATGAACCACCTTGTACTGTATGAGCCTGTGATGTGCACAAAGAGAGGAGTAAACCCTGTTGAAGACTGCTTTCCATGTCTCCTTATTAAAGTCAGTGCCAATGTCTTGGGACCAGACAATGTGTAGGTTATCAGAGGAAAATTGCAAATTAACAATTATATTCACTAGTTTAGTGAATATAAACTAGTGCCCTTTACACAAGGATCCACACCCAGAATGGTGTCCAGATCTGAAGGGAGAGGCGCATTTGGAAAGATTACAATTTTTTACGTACAAAAAAATGGCTTTTGGGAATATTAAACTGAGAGGTCAACTGATGAAAGGAGGCAAAAACACTATCGATATAGAGCTCAGCAATAGAAACCAATCCAAGATCCCCTCAAGGAAGCTTAAGCACTGTCCAAAACGGAGGGGTAAAACAAAGGGCTAGAATGTGTTGGGGATAATAAGAGGGTATCCTGAAGGCCAAAATGCTGCAAAAATTGGATCCAGATTTTAAGACTAAATTTTAATGATATTATTTGAATATTTCAAGGGCAGCCGGGGAGGAGGACTTACATGAGACATTCTCAATGTGCAGCCAGCATGGGGAATGGACAAAGCTGCTTGAATAGAACCAAAACAGAGTAGAGCGTATATTCGCTTCCAAATAATAATTAGAAAATTAGGAAGAGCCAGACCACCCAATGGTTTTGTCTTCTGCAGAATGCCTTTCCAGATCTTTGGAGTTTTTTTTTTATTCCAGAGAAAAGTAGAAATAGAGCTATCAAGTGCAACAAAAAAGGACTTGGGAATAAAATAGGAATACATTAAAATAAGGGATATAGTAAGGAGAGACCAATGATTAAAATCCAGTGTAAGACTATTAAGCAACGGGACAAAGTTGTGGTCTGAAAAAATCTGAAAAACTTTTTGTCACATATATGCCCAAATATCTAAAACTCTGCAAAGAAGATTTGAAAGGCATGGATGTTAATGGATAATCCAAGGCTGCTGTGTTGATGGGCATTAATTTGACTTTTACTCAAATTCAACTTATAGACCGAAATTAGACCAAAATCTGCTAGCAAATCCAGCACCAGGGGACTGGAGGTGCCAGGGTCAGACACTTATAACAGAAGATCATCCGCATATAAAGATAGCTTACAGTATGCTCCAACCCTCCCCTTTGTATGCCAGCCATTGCACTGGATCTTAGAGCAATTGCCAAAGGCTCAATGGCAATTGCAAACAGCAGGGGGAGAGTGGGCAACCTTGTCTAGTCCCATGGCCAAGTGAGAAATATACAGATTAGATATTATTTGTTCATACACAGGCCATGGGAGACGTGTATAAGAACCTAATCAAAACTATAAACTGATTAGGAAAACCAAATTACCTCAATGTGTAAAACAAATGCCTTCTCAGTATCCATGGAAATAACAAATTCTGGAGATTAATTTAAAAAAAGAAGAGTAAAGAATATTCAAAAGGCGTTTAATATTATCAAAAGAATGTCTATTTTTAATAAACCCTGCTTGGTCTATGGAAATTATGGTGGGAAGAACAGTCTCCAGATGTCTCGCTAAAACTTTAGCTAATAATTTCACATCTGATCAAAGTAAGGAGATGGGGCAATAGTTACTGCACGGAGAAGGATCGGTCCCACTTTATATTAAGTGGCCTTACTTAACTACTATGTACTTACACTTAAATTAATCATTTGGTACAATGCACTTATTGTGTACATACATTTTTTAAATTGTACTTATATTTTAAAAATACCAGCATGTAATTACGTATGTAATTAATTTCTGTAATTACATTTATAATTACAGTTGACCGATCCCTTACACCTTAACCCACCCTTAAACCTACCCATACCACGAAACCGGTCCCTAACCTTACCCATTTCCCACCTCAATAGCAACAAAAGGGTTTTGCAATACAATATGAACACAATAAGTACATTGTACTTATTTTATGTAAGTACATAGTAGTTAAGGCCACTTAATATAATCTTTATCTTTCTTAAGAATAAGGGAAATAGCCTGCTGTAAAGAGGGAGGATACCGGAGCTGTAGGACTCATTAAACGTTATGCAAAAGAGGTGATAATTTTTCAGAGAATGTCTTTAAAAATTCTGCAGGAAATGCATTAGGCCCTGGGCATTTGCCATTCTGCAATCGACTAAGAGCAGTCAATTTCATTTAATGTAAGAGGGGCTACTAAATTTGAGGAGATATCAGGATAAATGCAAGGCACATTTAGGGAACTGAAAAAGTTATTGAATTGAACCTCTTCAGTGATGTATTACAGGGTATACATGGAGGTGTAAAAGTTTCTGAACTCATCATTAATAGTTAGTGGATTAACTGAAGACCCAATGGCATTGGAAATTTGAGTAATGAGGTGCGAGACAGCAGACTGATACAAGCAGTTTACTTGATTTATCACCGAACTCATAATTGCAGTAAGTCTTATGTAGAGCTTCAGTTGCCTCATTTGTATTAAGTAAATCAAACCCTGCTTTTATGAGAAACTTAAAGTCTTGTAGTTTGTAGAATGAACACATTTAGACTGGAAATCTGCCAAAGTGTTAGAAAGATTAGCTCTCCTTTCATTAGTCACTTTTCTCTTGTAAGCCGAATATGAAATAATTTCTCCCCTTAATGCCTCGCCTTACATGCCTCCCAAATAGTCTTCGCTAAAATGCCCAGGGAAATATTTGTGGGAATAAAAAGGTCAATACGATCATTAATAACCGCTATAAAAATCAGGATCATTGAGCAAGGAGATAAAATGCCAAGGAGACCGGGACAGGTCTGGTAAAGCCAGGTCAAATGTAACAGCAGCATGGTCTGAAATAACAATAGTATTACAAGTATGTGAGCTAACCAACGGAAGTAATTCATTATCAACCAGAAAATAGTCTATATGGGAGAAAGAATGAGGGACAGGGGAGAGAAAGAGAGAACGATTTTGTGTTAGAATTAAAAAAAGCGCCAAACATTAGAAACTGCATATTGCTCCATAAATAGCGGAATAATCTTTCTGGATTTTGACTGCACACAGGGGCTAGATGAGGAGCGGTCTAGAATAGGGTCTAAACAGCAATTAAATAAAACACCACACACATTTATCACCATTTTGTTGTTTATTTGGCCACCAGTTTACATTATCAATCAATTTCAATGCATTGCAATGGAATGCTTGGTCTCAAACATGTTGACTAATTTCAAAACCCAAATCCCTCCCAATAGAATTCCTAAACCCTCCCGCTCTTTTAAGGGAGGGTTTAGGAACCCACCCCTGAAATTCACCCCTCCTAGAAAAATAAAGACAGACAACATGAGGGTTAACCAAATCACATACACACGCACAACCCTGAACCCTGGCATAAGAAGGGGAAAAAAGACTGAATAAGTTGGTTACAAGCACACTTTCTCCTCCCCGTCACACTGACCACTCAGACATCATCAACTGGCATCATACCTCCAGGTGGAAGGAATCTTCCACTAAAGCGATGGAGAGCAGGAAGGGTATGGGTGAGTTATTGTCCTTAAAAGATAAATCTTCATTTCAGTAACTGATATGGAATCTCTGATGGCACTAAATGAAGTGCAAAACAAGGTTTCAAATCATCCTCCCAGATGACCAGAAAGCTGAGAGGGCCAACTCTGCCCCAGGTAATTCAACAAAAGTGCTGTTTCTGGGCCCTTATGTATGTAAGATTATTTAAAAAAAAATTAAATAAAATTAAATAAAAGTAAAAACTTTTACAGCTTTAAAAAATAATTCAGTAGCAGGTGTTAATTTGGAAAATAAGGAATATGAAAATGTGATTTGACTATTGAAACAGGGAAGGTTTGGTCTCGGCTAAGTTTTGTTCACACTGTAATAGCAGCTATTATAATTTCATGTCCACCCAATGGTGAATGACATAGCCCCTCTGCCCTGAAACGTCCACTCATTCATATCACAGATTTAAGGCAGAATAACTGCCTCCCCCTTCATCAGGAGAGTATTTCCAGTATTAAACTGCAAAATCTTAACACTGAGCCCCCGGATCACAAAAGGAGGCAGTGGGCAGGTATAAAGAGTAGTTCAACATTACCATTAGAATTAAACCTAAAAACCAAATACACTTTAATGCAAAAAGAACTGTACAGTAAAACACTTCAAAAGAGATAAAGTTGTGGGCAGAGAGGCACTTCTCTGGGCTGCAGATGGTTGGGTTGGACTGGTAATGACTACTGGCTGACAGAGGACCCTGTAACGCCCAGTTGGATTAGGTAGGAAAAGCTTTAGTGTTCACAGACAGGGAGGTTTAAAGTGGAGGTGGTGGTGGTGAAGGGGTTTGTCTTGCCTTTTCCTCCTGACTCTTATAACTCATCGTGTCCCTCTTCCACATCTGAATCATCCTCCTCTGCATCAAGATCCAGATCCTGTGGAAAGAATGAGACACTCTTTTTAGAATACATGTAAAAACAGACACATTTTAGTGCAACGGCAACAACTTGGATATTTGCTTACCAAAACAAATGTTTTCACACCAATCATAGTCATCCCTACCATAAAGCCATGTGTACTAGCATGACTCCAATTCAGCAAAACAAATCTGCCCCGTCACAAACATGCCAGTAATCCCTGTTGCAAAGCAAGTGCAACCGACATGAGACGTTCAGAGGGCTGAGATGTGTTATCACCAGCAGTGTTCGGTTGCAAAGTCCTTTCCTCATAGCTGGGACGTGCGGACTAGCTAATGTTGACTGACTTAGTACAGTCAGTGGTGGTGGGGAGGGGGGATCATGGTGGGGGCACTGGAAGGTAAACAGCTATAACAGCTGTGTTGGGCATTAGTGGCAATGACAATGTTCTAAAATTAAACTTCCTAGAAGCATTTCTCTGGATGGATTCCTGTGGTCACAGTTTGTGCCTAAACTGTGTGATAAACTCCAGAATCTTTAAGCCGAATGGTTAAGAATGAACAAAAATAAGTAGATAAAATAAAAATTGGCCATTGGTATAATGTGATCTGGACATCAGTGAAGCCAGCAAGACAGCTTGGTAGGAAAGGAGGGTGGAAGTGAAAAAAAAATAAAAAATTACCAACTAATAAAATAATGAAAGACTGGTGATTTAGCTTGACTAGTGGGATTTAGTAGTTGACAACCGTAGTGTTTATTCTAACTTGGGGGTGGGCGATCTCACAATTTTTTATCATTTTAGCTTCATTTCCTTCCCCCAGTCGCTTTCTGCATGTGCACTCCATTTAGGCACATGTCTGAAACTCCAAGTGTACTTTGCTCATCCACGTTGTTTTGCTCCGTCTCGGTCAAATATACACAAATGTTAAAATGTCCATCTTGGCATGTATTTACATGAAGATATTCATTTATGTCTTAAGTGAACTAACAGTTGGGAAAGAAATCTGCTATGTATCAGTATTAGATCCATGCATTTGGTCTTAAACAGCAGCAGGTATTTGCATTAGGCTTTGTGTCATTAATGTTACTCAAACAATAAATGACAAAAATAAATAAAATCATCACTCACTGCTCTTGACTGAATAACTTTAGTAGCTTCAATAGTATCATCAATGTATATTTAATTCATACAGTGAAGACTATGCAGTGTTTTGAAATTTAACTCCGCTTTTAATGACCATTTTGACAACTGACTGTTTAATGCAATATTGCTACAAATTGTTCAAATAGATAAGTCCATAGACTATCCAGTCTGGATATTCTCTGGATATTTTGGGAAGATCACCCATCCCATGCTAACTTTAAATATTTGAAAAGCAGACCTCACAGAAAGGTTAAAGTCATGCTTTTAAGGAGAGACTACCCCAGACTATAATGCGAGCAAGGAAACATTTCTAGAGAACAATTACTCCAGGACCAGTATTATACTCCTGCATTCTTTATGGATTAATATTAATTGGTGCAGAGCAAACTGTTGGCAAATACAATCATTGTACTTACAAAAAGAAATACTGATTATGTCCTAATGATAAAACTGTGAAAAGGTTTATCCTTAGTAACTTCTGAATCTTAAGAAGCAAAGTGTCATGCAGTAGGCAGTTATATTTTCAGACATTTCATTTGGGTGTCAGAAATTAAAGGAAATCAGCATCAAGAATCTGAAAAATACACTGAAAACATTAATGTAAATGCTTGCATCTTATGTGCACACACATCTCCCTGAATCAAGCTAAAACTTCAAGGTTGATGGAGAAACTGGGCCACTTTAATGGACTCTGCATCACTCAGGTTCTTGGCAAGTGCCTGACTGACAGATTTGCAAGCAGGGTCTTTTACCCCCTGCAGAGGAGGACCAGAGCCAGGAATGCACATGAGACTGACAGCAAACAACTGCAGCTCCATAAGCAAACTCTTCAAGCTTACAACTAATTATGTCAACTATTGGTGAAGTATCAGCTTTAGGTCATTGCATTTAAAAAAAAAATTAATTTATGTGCACATGCATAACACTTCGAAAAGTTTAATTACTGAAGTAACACATCAACTAAGCAGAAAGAGATTTGTCTGTGGCCAAAGCTGGCAGATTTCCAATTGAAATTATGGTATGGTATATTTATGGTATGAAAACTAACAATTCAATTAGTTAAACCAAACGATTGGAAAAAAGTTAAATAGCAACCAAATTATACATACATCAGATTCCTCGTCCTCATCATCTCGTGCTGGAGCACCACCTTCTTTTCCTCCACTCTCTAAAAACTTTGTGAATCCATCTAGCGTTCTCTCACCATTGTAGTCTATTACCTACAGAAAGGCGGGGGGAGGAAACAAGAGAAGGAAAAAAAATAAATAAAAAATAAAAAACACATTATTATTACTCATCCACCCATACTTTTCAAATGGGCATTTGTTTGCAAGAGTCAGGAAACTGTACAAGACATCTTGGTAACTTGTTTATGGTGTCGGTCATAGCTGGGTGACCTTGCAAAACTGGGCTCTAGCCAAGATAAATTTTTAGAAGAAACTTATGGTAACCCATCACTCGTTTACTAACAACTAAATGGTGGTCTTTTGTCAACATGTCTTCTAATCAGTGCTCGGTTTCCTCAAAACATATGGACTATGGATGAGGTTTTAATTCTAGAATTAGATCCATGCAGCACCTCTAGAGCTCTCAGGATCTAGACAAGCAGTGAATTCACTGGGTCGGGAGTGTCTTGCTTCCTTTGCACGTGTTGTGAGGCAAGCTATATCTGAGCATTTCTAAGTCTGTAGGCTAATTACCGTATTATCAGCAAATTACTTTGCCAGGGCAGCATCCAAGTGAAAAAAGGGGGGGGGGGGGCTGAACTTGG
>NW_015649134.1:567358-571368 GCF_001515625.1 Sinocyclocheilus rhinocerous | reverse complement strand
AAAAAAGGGGGGGGGGGACTGAACTTGAGCAAAAAAAAAAATTAAATAAAAAAAACCTGCGTTGGAGTTTCCAGAGGTATAAAACCACATATTTAAAGAATGGAAGACAGCTTCCTAAAATGCGTGTATATAGTAATATAATATCTACTAATCTTACGCGATAATCCAACTGTACTGATATACATGAACTCAAGTGGTATGAAAATACCTCTACCAAAAAAAAAAAAACCCATTTAGCAATTGATATTTACTAAACTTTATCGATAATTATTTATCAAGTTTCAACTTTGGGAACGTTTATAATTCAAATTGTGCACATCTATGATACTGGCTAAAACAACAACAATCAAAGAAGAATTGGAGCAATAGGGAGAATGAGGCATCCTCGTTTGCTTTCTCCCATATAGAAGAGTTGACGCCAATCATAACAATCCAGATTAAACAGGTCTAGTGCATTAATAACATCAACTGAATACTTGGTACACAAAAAGAGAATTTTATACTGCCATTGTAATAATTGCCTAATGCATTCAGTTAAAAAGACATGTTTTATGTGACAAATAATGATATTTAACCTTTTGTTTATATGCAATATATGAATACACAGCAAAAAATTATACATGGCAGTACATGGTAAATTATGCTGTATATAACTGAAACCAAGTTACAAAACACCATGTGGGGACTTCATTTGAACTTAACACAGTTTTTGATACTAAACATTAAATCAGAGATGTTAAGAGTTGATACTGAAACAATGCATTTTATTTGCATTGATGCTTAAATCACAAAGCAGTGAATATTGTATGCGTGTACAATATTGCTGTGTGTATCGATGCTATGTGATACAGGCTGCTATGTGTATCGATGATCTGACCACTGCAATTTATTCAACTTTTTTTTTTTTTTTAATTCACATTACATTATGCTAAAATTACACCTTCTAAAACAGAAACAAACTGTCTCATGGCCTTACCTTACGGTCATCGCCAGCAGGGAAGAACTTGAGTGTGGGGAAGCTATGCACTTTGACAGCTTCAATCTCATTGGCTGTGGAGTCCATCTTGGCCACAACAATGTTTGCTTTGTCTTTGAATTTCTCACCCAACTGATCCCAGATAGGGGCCAGCTGCTTACAGTGACCACACCATGGGGCATCTGGATAGGAAGAGCAAATGGAATGCATTACGATCACTTTGTTTGATGAACAGACCAAAATTAGAGTAAATAAACAATTTAATTGGATAAAATCACTGGATTTGCATTTGGATCACAAATATATTCTTTTGTGTTCCATAGAAAGAAATCATATGATTGGGTAAATGACAGAACTGTCATTTTTGAGTGAACTATGACTTTAATTAGACTACAATAGCTCTAGCAGCTGTTGCACTTGCTCTGCAAGACAGAAGTGATGTGCAACATGGATATAATCCTATAAAAATTTGATTACATGTTGTCTCATGTATGCTTGGACAGACATAGCTTGACTATTCAAAACCCCACTGGAGCTCAAATATAACTGCAAAGGTACAAGTAATCATTGATACTGGACATGAAAAATAACCCCATCTCCCCTTCAAGACCTTTATCCTTTATTAAAAAGTCAGTTATAGCCATGTAAAAAAAAAAAAGCCCCTTACTTTTCTCATAGACGTGCTAGATTGGGAAGCAGTTTTGAAAAATGATCTCAGCATTTCTCGCTCATTCCAATTATAGCAAGTTTAAGAGTATATAGGAAAGAAAGCTCTCCAAGTATCCTGTGGGTACCCATACCAGGATTAGCAGTATGCTTTTGGACAGATACAGGAATCTTGTGTTTACAATGCCAGGCTATTGGAAGGGGCAATCAAGCTTTCAAAATAAATCAGGCAATATGCCAGGCAAAGTGATCTCTCAAAACACGAGGTCAGACATCTAATGGAAGGACAAGCAACATCCAAGACTACAGAACTTGCATCTAATGAAAAACATTTTTATATGGAGACAAAATACTTACAAAACTCCACAAAGACATTCTTTGCGGGGTCGAAGGCAACCTCTTCAAAGTTTTTGCCCACCAAGACCTTGACAGGGTTCTTATCCCAGTCGTCAGGAATGTCCTGACTCATCAAATGAGGCTGAAAGACATTACAATCATTCAAAACACACACACACACACACACACACATCATTCCAAAAAGACAGAACACATTTTCTTCAAGTCATTTAAGTGCCAATTTTAAGTCACTACTAAATCGACCGTAAAGACTCATTTCCATCACAGACATTGTTTAAACCTAAACCTAAACAAAGTTCTCAGCCACCTTAAGCTTTCCCTCTGTGAAGTCTGTGCAGAAGGTAATGATGTTCTCTGCTGTGATTTCTGAGGATTCTGGTTTGTATTTGGTCATCTCTTCCTCTAGGGTAATGAGGCGGATTGTTGGGCACTCTTCCTTCTTAAGACCAAAGAACTCCAGAATTCGCTGATTATCATCCACATCACTGTCAATAAAGATGAAGAGAATCTGTGGAGAAAGAGAATGTTAAACTAACATACCCAGGAAACATATGGACACATGGTTTAAAAAAAAAATTTATTAAAAATGAAAATACCCACCTTGCCTTTGAAGCCCTCAGCTGCCTTTTTAAATTGGTCCATCTTGTCCTGGAAGTCTGTGGCTGTTTTGGGCACAAACATTAGGATGTGGGACTTGATTTCACCTCCAAAGATTTTTGGAGCAGTCTGCAAAGGAGAAATAAGAAACTCAGAAATCTATTGTTTCCCCTTTACAATGCATTACATTTTTCAATGAAAATAAATAGGCCAACTTGGGCCTTGTATGCAACAGGTCGAACACAGATCTGTAATATCAATATACAACAAGAGCCACAAGTGTTGATAAAAAGTGTACCTGCTCTGTAAACTCAATGACCAGGGGAAGTTGGTTGGCCTTGATGAAGGCCAGTAGTTTTTCTTTGCCGATCTCTCCATCAAATGTATTGCGACCCTCATCAAACTGAAGAACGAACGTAAGAAAGAGAAAGAGAGAGATTTCCTCTTATTTAACTTCTATACACTGAATTTCTGTGTACATAGCAACAAAATTCACTGTAATTGAGTGTCAACAAGGGAACTATGCATCACTCAAGCATAGAAACGGGACCGCAACAGTTGTTGGCCATAGGGCAGGGAATATTCTATATTCGACATGCAGTGGGCATTAATAGCACGCATAAAGAGATCAGCTGCATTCTGGAATGAAATTCATTGCCCTTACTGCCTCAGAGTCCGTGTGTCTGGGCGCTAAGACACAGGAACCTAAAAGCCTCTTTACAGACAAGTGTTAATCAGAAGTTTAGCCCATTGTTGATTATACATTTAAAAGAACATCCATCCACCCTGCTGAGAGAATTAATTATTTTAGGCCCATTCCTATAAAGAACGTAGATTTCATCTTTATGGAAAAATACATTTTTAATATGGATTCAGGATTCCTACATATTTAAACCAATGAATTTCCATGATACTTTAAACAATACAGATTACTTTCCTCATGTCTGATAAACACAATTTCAAACTTCCCTGATACCTCCAGGTTTTCATGAAGGTGTAGTGCCTGTGACCAGATCAGAGTGTCCGAATTACCACAAGACCTCATTTCGATGTGGAGCTCATCTAGCTCAGGAGTACTGCATCCGGTTGCTAATTATTGCACATTTTCTGAACGAAGAACCACTGAATACTTTAAGATGAAACAAAATCATGGCAGTGGCACTACCAATCAAACATTTCGAATCAGTAAGATGTTTTTAAACATGTTTTTTAAAGAATATTGTTTTAGGAGTCTCCTAAAACAGGTTTACATGCATGCAAGGTCAAAAAACACGTTTGTTTTCTCAAAAAATAGATTTAATTTTATCTAATTTCTAAATGATTCGTAAACGACTCGTACGAAGCAGTTCAAAGAATCAGTCTCTCTAAACCCCTCCTTTCCGTGAGTCCTCACTGCTGTGATTGGTCAGATGGC
>NW_015649134.1:565908-566889 GCF_001515625.1 Sinocyclocheilus rhinocerous | reverse complement strand
CCTTACCAATTTGAGCCGGAGTCTGATGATGAAATGGTTGAACTGGCTGATCGACAAGAGACTGATTCGCAAGCACGACTGGAGCAGGACGTTTCTCAGTGGTAAGTGTCAAATGTTAACACGTTTGTGGTAATTATAAGACGTGATAAAACAAATTTACTCACAGCATAGGATACAGAGTCTTCTCGACATGATGTTAACCACGCGGAAATTTTACTGTTTGTGGGTCGGGAAAGTTGGCGACATAGAACGTGGGCGAACATTATGCAAATGTGTTACTTCGTGACGTAGAGCCGTAACGGAACAAGATTCGAATTCCTGACGACTCATTTAGGCGATTGAGAGCAGACTTTTTTTTTTTTGGATAGACAATAACTATTTATTGTGCACTGTAAGCTTCACAACTTTGCAGATAGTTTATGTTCACATACAGCTACATGACACACTGCATGAAAGGTAATAGTCGAAAAGGCATAATAGGGGAACTTTAAAGAACAGCATTTATTCAAAATGGTAAGGACTTACATTGTTACAAAAGATTTATCAATTTTATCAATTTAAAATATCCTTGCTTAATATAAGTATTAATTTCTTAAAAATAAAATGCTGACCCCAAACATTTGAACAGTAGTGTATATTGTTACTTTTGAACAGCAGTGTATGTTTATTTGATCCTGCTTTTCAAATGACATCAATAAGACTCCCAAGCAATGACGCAAATTCGTAATCAGTCAATCTACTAGAGTTACACGACGATTGGACAAATGCAGTAAAAGTTTAGACTTTTGTTTTCAACAGAAGGAAGAAATTCACACATGTTTGGAACAACTTGAGTACATTTCAGTAGACGATTTCAACTGACAATTTTAATTTGGTGAACTATCACTTAAGTAATTACCTAATGCATTTAAAGGTAGGGGTGCTCCGATCAGGATTTTTGAGGCCGATCACAGAAAGCAGTCCCTGCCGATACCGATCTTT
>NW_015649134.1:529338-565898 GCF_001515625.1 Sinocyclocheilus rhinocerous | reverse complement strand
GGGGGAATTCCCCTCTTAGGTGACTCTTGTGAGAGGGGAAGCAGCTTTCACACAGGAGTCTGCTACTGATCCGTGGCCATTTACCACAAACAACATTTATCCATTATTTTGGTTTCAAATCCCAAAATTGTCACTGAAAATGCTTTTTCAGCATTGCAATTCTTTTTTTACAAAGTACAGTAATACAATCTTTCACGTTCATAAAGAACTTTGTTTTCCTACCTCCACGAGTGCCATCTATTATTGCCTTCTATCTAAAAGTGCTCTTTCCCTTTAAACCTAGCCAAAAAGCCATGCTCAGCGCTTGAAGCGCAGCAAACAGACTCGGTACGGAAACGATCTCTGCACTGCTGCAGACGCACCGCTACTGAACGCACTGCCGGACCGCAACCGTGTGCAGTGTGAACGCTTTAATCAGTTAACAGGAGCGCGGAAAAAATACGCACCATGTATGCACTGCAAACGGAATAATGTGAACTTGGCATTATGTGCGTGCGCTGCGAGTGTGCATGAGCGCGCACAGTCTCCAGGAGAGCACGCGAGCGCTGAATGATTAAACACCGGCAAGAATTAAAAAGTAATGCAATTTATAAACTTTAGTGACGATGTGACACTGCCTCGATTGTGCATGCCTTCTTAGAGACCACCGATCAAACATCCCAACGTGATTATCGGCCGATAGTGATCGGTAGCCGATCAATCGGAGCACCCCGATTCAAAGGTCAAGGGGGAGATCTGTGGTCTGCTTGAACCAGCAAGAACCAGCAAACCAAATACATTTCATGGTCGAGCAAAGACCAATAATAGCAACAGCAGTGTTGCCAGATGAGACTATCACAAGTGCAGCAGGATCATGTTACTATGGCTGCACTGAGGACATGAAAAAGTATGGACTCTTATGGATTACATAATCTAAATAGCCTCAAGAGCCTGATATTGAGTTGACAATGTTATCACCTCCTTGCGAGTTTAATTCAGGAAAGATGAAAAAGCCTGTGATTGTTTTGATCCCTTGTGATGTCAAATAGTACTATATAGTTTAATACAACTACCCAGGGCCGCAAACAACAATTCTTGGGCTTGGTACAGAACCAACATCGAGGGCCCCACTTTTGAAAATCACACTCACTTTCCGGGCCACCATTCGAGCCTGGGACATGGCAACCCTGCTACTAATAGGTATGTGACAATACACTTAGCTCACGAGACAAGAGTTAACACTATTTTTAAGAAATCGTCTTTTATCTGACTGAAAGTCACACAAAACAACGCTGGCGGATTTTGAAAATTACCTTGCAATGAAAGTCACTTCAGTTCTACTTTGTGCATGAATCATCAGATACAGTAAAAGACCAATATCCAAACACTGACTGGCTTCCCTCCTGTATGATTTCACACGAGTTTTGTCAGACCTTATAACTGTGCATGAACCATGCATAAGCTTCTAACTTCTGATTGAAGCAGTGACCTTCTAACTGAACTCATTTACACAAATGTAACTAAAAAAATAAAAGTAATCACTTGATAGTCCTGTTTTTTAATATGGAATTAATTACATGTAATGCCAATTAATTAAATTAACTGCAAATTAATCGCACATCAATTTTGGCTGACAAATTACACCCCAAAAGATCATTTAAAATCATTGAATTAGACAAGTAAAGAATTAAATACAGTACAAAAAGCAGCTTTAGAAATATTTTGAATTTTTGATTCAACACTGAATAATGTTAAAAAAATGTGCATTTAAAAAAAAATTATATTGAAATATGAAATGCTTAAAAAAAAAAAACTCCAGTAGTTGGCAGCTATTCACTGACTTAATCTACAAGTTACTCAGTCATTCATTCAACCTTTGTTCAAACGGATTGATTCAGGAACAAAGCAAGTGACTCTTTATGAATGGCTCACTAAATCATTGGCTCACTTGATTCATTCAGTAACAAAACACCGCTGTGTTGATCAGATATGCACAACAGTTCTGCTGTGGCATTGTTTGGAACAGCTTTTCACCTTGAGAAATATTGTTATGTTTTAATATCACAATTTTGTAGCATGAGATCTCGTCACACTCCAAGCTACTACCCATTAATAACACGTTATATGCAAATATTAAGAAGTCGTCTGAAATTTAGTCAGAAGAGTTACACAGTAGAGAACATATGTACCTTCTTAAAAAGAACAACACCATCCTTGGCAACTTCAAACTTTGAAATGACTGCATCATCTGAGGTGATGCCAAAGGGGATGTCATCCACAGCCTCTGCGGTTTTAATGAAGGCCTTGGCATCTTCTGATTCAACATCCTGCAGAGACAGAAAAAATTAAGAAAAAAAACAACAATAATTATATTATATTATAAGTATAGTTAGTTTAGTTTGGGGTGTTTTTTAAATATTATTTAAAAAACACCCCAAACTAAACTAGCTGACGAAAAGAATGACATTTACCTTAAAGAATCCAATGACTGCAACCTCATTATCAGCAATAAGAGACTCTGCCTGTGTCACATCACTTAAAGTAGTGGCTGCAGGGCCAGTTCGCTTTTTCAGCCAGTTGACAATGTCATCAGCCTGTCGGCCAGCTGTAGACAGAGCATGAGCATGTCATAGTGGGACAAAAGAACCTGGTGGTATCAAGCAAACTCTTGTACATGCATAGAGAAAAAAAGAAGAAAAAAAAAAGTGTCATAGCAACTATAGCTTTAACTGAAAAATTTGTGTTTACTATTGTCATTTTGCATTATTGACACTATTTTCCTAATTAATGCTGTTCAGTTGCTTTGACACAATCTGTATTGTTAAAAGCGCTATATAAATAAAGGTGACTTGACTATAGGAGATGTGCTACATTTACACATTTGGCACATTTTTTTTTTTTTGCAAAGCACCTTCACTGCATTTCAGGCATATATTTGATCAGTTCATGCATTCATTTGGAAATCAGCATGCGACCTTGGTGTTCTAATTCCTTGTTCTACTGTTTGAGCTACAGAAATAATACACTGATAATTAAACAAAAAAATGAAACAAACAAACAAACATTTATTATATAAAACTATTAAATACAGATTAAATGTAGCTCAAGTGCTCCTTCCATGTATCCTCATCCATCTATGATCATTTATGACTACAGGGCAGGACTGACACATCAATGCGAATGACATGTCACAGTTTCAAAGGTAGTCCTAATTATGTACTTTTTAAACGAGTGAAGAGTGAGCAACACAGGTTACAGCAGGAACTACTTATGCGACACGTCAACAATTAAACTGCAGTTCATATGAGTTCTTATGAGAACACCTTACGCCCTGATAGAGTCCTTCCATCGAGGATAAGACAAAGATTAAAAATCTGGAATTGTGTTTTCTGTAATCCCACAAGGAATCTGAAAAGTGTGTGGAAATTCTCTCTTTTTTTTTTTTTAGACCTTAAGACTCTTGAAAGTCCTGGAACTTACATTTGCTGAGGCTGGTCTGGTTTGCAGGAGCACGACAGTAATAAACACAGCCATGGAGAGCAGCCTACAGCAACCAGACCACAGGCATCGTGAGGAACTGCACGTTGAAGGAAAGGGGGAAGGGGCCTTATACAAACAGCCTGGAAGGCAGGGCTTCCACGTACAGAATGACATGCACGTCTTCAGCAGTTAGCACTTACATTCATGGTATGCAGACTACTGACCTGTCTAAACTGAAATATGGTTTACAGTATAAGATGGCATAAATACAGCTCAGTTACACTTAAGCGATTCCAACCAAAACAAACCAGTTAGAACTGTTTGTACACTCACTGACTTCCTTCTATCCGGTTTTGTTTAAAATGATAATGATTTTGTTAATCATGGTATGTTTTTTTTGGGGTTTTTTTACACACAAAAGTACAAGTCAAAAGCTGAAGAGCTTTCTAGAGCTGTCTAGTAGTAGTCCATACACAAAGAAGGATCATGGATATTATGTAGGAAAATTGCGGCTGATATCTCTCACCAGAATACTCCTTGGGGTTCTCCTTCTCTCCTCCCTTGAAGAACTTGATGGTGGGATATCCACGAACACCAAACTCCTGAGCAAGCTCAGATTCCTCTGTTGCATCCACCTTAGCAAGTCTGATGTCTGTGCCTTCAGCTTTCAGCATACCTGCTGCTTTAGCATATTCGGGGACCAGGGCCTTGCAGTGCCCACACCAAGGTGCATCTGCAATAAGCAAAAAAATTTTAATTGAATAAATCTGACATTTACGGCCACTGCATTTAAAGTCAATAACATTCATTTACTCACAAACCACATTAGCAGTAATTTGTCTGAATGAATGTGTTAAAGGTGACATAATACCCCTTTTTACAATATGTAATAGAAGTCTCAGGGGTCCCCAGAATGTAACTGACGTTTTAGCTCAAAATACCCCACAAATCATTTATTATATCATTTTGAGTGGATGCAGAAACACGCTGTATTAGAGCATGTCTCTTTAAATGCAAATGAGCTGCTGCTCCCCGCCCCCTTTTCCAGAATAGAGCTGCACCATTACCTGCTAAAAACATCTGTTTTGGTTCTGATTATCGCGCTGAAATCATGCATTTTAAACCATATTAGTTTAAACTTCTGATATACGGTTTTCTGAGTGCACACATCGAAAGCACACGGACAGAAAGTGGCTGTGGCTAGCATGCGAGTACTAAACTAAGTTCTCATTCACACACAAGTTTACGTTAAAAACACGCATAAGTTCCAAAAACAGTGTTTATTTTAGATCTGTGTGGCAGCAGCAATATACAGTAAATTAATAAAATCCACAGCTCTGTTGTTTCCTCTGAGGCTGGGAATCTAAATAGTGTTCAGTGCTTGTCTATGCAGCCAAAGCCAGAACATGTAGCATGTTTTACTCAAACTTTCGCCATGGCATTAGAACTGGTACACCGTTGTCGCTTGTGAAATCAAAATGACGCGCTGTGGGTGGAAACTTACAGATTAAGGGGCGGTAATATTATAATGAGATCCCTTTGCAACGTCACTAGGGGAGCGAGATCAGACTTGCTCCTTTTTTCAGACACTTGCAGAAAAAAAGCTTATCAAAACAAAGTTACTGAGTTAATATTTTTCACATTTCCTTGATTGGTAGATGCACCGGGGTCCTGATTATAGCACTTAAAACCTAGAAAAGTCAGATTTTCATAAGTCAGTCACCTTTAATGGTGTTTGACTAAAAAGCATGTTGTTTTATTTGGGTATTCAAACCCAGTAAAATTGGATAAATTAAATAAGTAGGTCAAACTTATTACCCTAATCTTCCTCAACACATCATCTCACAACATGGCATGTTATTAGAGTAAAGTCCAAAGTTCATAGAGCTAATAAAAATCCACATATGCATCATACTCCTTTTACAATCTTTACCAAATAAAAACACTAATGAATGACTACAGTTTACGCTTTGATTACATTGTTCACATGAGAAGTGTTTTTAAATTCCACAAATTCAATGTGCATCAAAAGTTCTTTTACTGAATGTACACGTCAACCTAGCGCAGGGCCGCTTGAATGTCCTGCCCATATTAGACGCTGTCACGTCTCTCATTATGACGAAACACTCGTGGACGCCAGTGATTGGCCAACTTGAGAGTCTATCAGGTCCCTGTACCAGGAAATACTTTGAGAGCGTCCAATGAATTTAGCCCAGTAAAGCGCAAATAAACTAACCCAAGAGCCCGGTTACACACAAGTTTGAGAAGTCTTTTCAGGTTGGAAACTCATTCATGCGTGCCCATAACATGCTGCATCTCATTTGCATTAAGTGGTGAAACCGAAAAACAACGCACTCGGAAATCGAAAAACAAGTGAAAGTGCAAATCAATGCTTTGCATTTGTTTATCTATTTTAAACACTGAAGCAACTCAGAGCTACCGTTCCAAGGCTGCTGTCGCTCTAAATACGGACTCACAAATCTACCAACTTGAATCGAATGCATTATCAGTAAAAGGATTCACTGTACTATTGTTTTGTCAAAATAGAGCGTTTTGAAGCTAACGTTAGTGGCAAAGACGTCTTCAAATCACTACATTGGGACCACTTCTCTGAACGCTTACAAAATTGCGTTCTTTTTTTTTTTTTAATAATTCATATTTGGTTAGCACATGTCTGTTACTTAAGTCACGACTGCATGAGATTAAGTATTGCTGCAGCAAATCAAGACGAAGAATGAAAAACAAACTGCCATTTCACTGAGAGTTGGTTTCGTTTGGCATTTTCCTCATGCACAAGCTATCGACATAAACACAGCAACGACAAGCCAAACAACGTTGGCGACTACTTACAAAACTCAACAAGGATATTTGGGTAAGTTTTGAGCGCCTCCTCGAAGTTACTTTTCTTCAGTACGAGCACGTCCTCCTCCTCAGCGATATCAGCCGCGCTCATAGCGGCCAGTGCGCACACAATCAACAACTTCAGCATCTCGGATCACCTCCAAACGAGTCAACTATTGCTAAAACAGTGATGGAAACCGGGGAGACTGTTAGCCCGGCGGGTCGTCTTTCACCTTTAACAGTCTGAAGTATCGCTTGAATGTTGTGTCTGCCGCTAATAACGTGGCAGTGTGTGCAGGAAACAGAGAGGACAGCGCTGCTGCGCATGCGCATTTATGAGGCTGAAGGCAGTTCGTGTTGAATTGTGAGTGGACCGCGCGTCTCCTAGCACCTGGAAGTGAATCTGCCAGTCTCGAATACGAATTTACAAATCCTACTACGGCGAATGCTTGGCTCATGACTATTATTTACGCAACGCAACGTGACGTTCCGCCTCTAGCACTGTCTGCGAAAGGCAGACGTCGCTACGTGATGGCCTGTCAACTGGCGAATTAACTGGGCTTATTAATATTAATTTGACTGCGTGACTGAACACCCAGGAACGAACGCGAGCATATTCTATTTAATATTCATGTGCCAATCCCTGAACAATAGTAGGATCCGTAATTTCTATTTAGGGTTTCTTTGCATGTTTGAGGCTGTATTAAGGAAACACCCTAACTCAAAATACTATCCTATCCGTTTAGTAACCATGGTCATTTTACTACAACTTTATCAAATCAAGAATTAAAATGCATGGGCTTATTGTATAACACAACAGTCAAGATTAAAGTAGTCAATGCACCTAAATTTGCAAAATCCCGCTTTAGAGATTTGTCGTTATATGAAAGGTGAGATAAGAAGAGAATCTTATATACTGTCGTGCCAACACATAGACTAAAGATTTGCATGCTGTTGATTGTGCCAAACAGTGGATAAAAGAATGAACTGATACAGGAAATGGCCCACTATCACTTATACACTATGGATCATATAGTGTGTTATGTTCAGTTGGTTTGCATCACACATTATATGATATAGACCTTTGAAATAGTTTGTAGAAGTCTTGTGATAAAACTCCAAATGCATTAACCTCAGTATGTTATTATCATATCTTGATAAAATAAGCATGATTTGCAAATTAAAATAATAATAGCATATAATATCTCACACAGTCTGATTTGAGAAGAGATAGATAACTTTATAGCTTATGCATTTAATAAATTCAGTGATGTCACAATCAGTCAGTGATGTCATGCCATAAACCTAAAAAGAAAGAAAGAAAGAAAGGTATTTTAAGACCACAAACAGAAAACACAGTGCAGGCTCTTTGCAACTGGAATTCAGTTTCCTCAAAACTGGTTTCCCTGAAATAAATGATGATGATAGACCAGGACTATTTTTTTTCTTCTGTTGCTATTATCAAGAATTGCTGTGACCCCACTAACTTTGATATATAGCTAACTTTACAATGACAATGAAACAATATTACGCATGTAAGCTGACTGTTTTTCAGACGGTTTTCTGCTCTAGAGAAACATTCACAAATTTACAGAGTAATTATCAGCAAACTGTATGGTGAGATCTTGTTGGCTTAGAGGTGTTAGTAACAGGAAGTAACACTAGCTCTGTTTGGTTAACAAAGAATTGTCAGCTAAGGAAAACAAATGCTTTGTTTAATTTACATGGCAATAGGGAAAATATTTCATTCAGCATTGTAAACTTGTGACAAATGTAATAATCTACCAACTTGAATCGAATGCATTATCAGTAAAAGGATTCACTGTACTATTGTTTTGTCAAAATAGAGCGTTTTGAAGCTAACGTTAGTGGCAAAGACGTCTTCAAATCACTACATTGGGACCACTTCTCTGAACGCTTACAAAATTGCGTTCTTTTTTTTTTTTTAATAATTCAGATTTGGTTAGCACATGTCTGTTACTTAAGTCACGACTGCATGAGATTAAGTATTGCTGCAGCAAATCAAGACGAAGAATGAAAAACAAACTGCCATTTCACTGAGAGTTGGTTTCGTTTGGCATTTTCCTCATGCACAAGCTATCGACATAAACACAGCAACGACAAGCCAAACAACGTTGGCGACTACTTACAAAACTCAACAAGGATATTTGGGTAAGTTTTGAGCGCCTCCTCGAAGTTACTTTTCTTCAGTACGAGCACGTCCTCCTCTTCGGGGATATCAGCCGCGCTAATAGCGGCCAGTGCGCACACAATCAACAACTTCAGCATCTCGGATCACCTCCAAACGAGTCAACTATTGCTAAAACAGTGATGGAAACCGGGGAGACTGTTAGCCCGGCGGGTCGTCTTTCACCTTTAACAGTCTGAAGTATCGCTTGAATGTTGTGTCTGCCGCTAATAACGTGGCAGTGTGTGCAGGAAACAGAGAGGACAGCGCTGCTGCGCATGCGCATTTATGAGGCTGAAGGCAGTTCGTGTTGAATTGTGAGTGGACCGCGCGTCTCCTAGCACCTGGAAGTGAATCTGCCAGTCTCGAATACGAATTTACAAATCCTACTACGGCGAATGCTTGGCTCATGACTATTATTTACGCAACGCAACGTGACGTTCCGCCTCTAGCACTGTCTGCGAAAGGCAGACGTCGCTACGTGATGGCCTGTCAACTGGCGAATTAACTGGGCTTATTAATATTAATTTGACTGCGTGACTGAACACCCAGGAACGAACGCGAGCATATTCTATTTAATATTCATGTGCCAATCCCTGAACAATAGTAGGATCCGTAATTTCTATTTAGGGTTTCTTTGCATGTTTGAGGCTGTATTAAGGAAACACCCTAACTCAAAATACTATCCTATCCGTTTAGTAACCATGGTCATTTTACTACAACTTTATCAAATCAAGAATTAAAATGCATGGGCTTATTGTATAACACAACAGTCAAGATTAAAGTAGTCAATGCACCTAAATTTGCAAAATCCCGCTTTAGAGATTTGTCGTTATATGAAAGGTGAGATAAGAAGAGAATCTTATATACTGTCGTGCCAACACATAGACTAAAGATTTGCATGCTGTTGATTGTGCCAAACAGTGGATAAAAGAATGAACTGATACAGGAAATGGCCCACTATCACTTATACACTATGGATCATATAGTGTGTTATGTTCAGTTGGTTTGCATCACACATTATATGATATAGACCTTTGAAATAGTTTGTAGAAGTCTTGTGATAAAACTCCAAATGCATTAACCTCAGTATGTTATTATCATATCTTGATAAAATAAGCATGATTTGCAAATTAAAATAATAATAGCATATAATATCTCACACAGTCTGATTTGAGAAGAGATAGATAACTTTATAGCTTATGCATTTAATAAATTCAGTGATGTCACAATCAGTCAGTGATGTCATGCCATAAACCTAAAAAGAAAGAAAGAAAGAAAGGTATTTTAAGACCACAAACAGAAAACACAGTGCAGGCTCTTTGCAACTGGAATTCAGTTTCCTCAAAACTGGTTTCCCTGAAATAAATGATGATGATAGACCAGGACTATTTTTTTTCTTCTGTTGCTATTATCAAGAATTGCTGTGACCCCACTAACTTTGATATATAGCTAACTTTACAATGACAATGAAACAATATTACGCATGTAAGCTGACTGTTTTTCAGACGGTTTTCTGCTCTAGAGAAACATTCACAAATTTACAGAGTAATTATCAGCAAACTGTATGGTGAGATCTTGTTGGCTTAGAGGTGTTAGTAACAGGAAGTAACACTAGCTCTGTTTGGTTAACAAAGAATTGTCAGCTAAGGAAAACAAATGCTTTGTTTAATTTACATGGCAATAGGGAAAATATTTCATTCAGCATTGTAAACTTGTGACAAATGTAATCTTTTGAAAGATTAAGAAAAAATCTGTTCCATTAATGTTGCAGTTCCTGATTCACTTAGCATGTCATCATAATAAAAGCACCAAAAATCAGCAAATGGACAAGTCAGATGAAACTTAATGCAGAGACGAAGGACCTGATCATCTCTCGCTTGCTATTTAAACAGTCATAGCAGAGACATAGAAATTCAGTTAAAGGGGTCATATGATGCGATTTAAATTTTTCCTTTCTCTTTGAAGTGTTACAAGCTCTTGGTGCATAAAGAAGATCTGTAAAGTTGCAAAGACTAAAGTCTCAAATCCAAAGAGATATTCTTTATAAAAGTTAAAGAGTCAATCATGACTACCTAAAACGGCTCGTTCTAACACGCCCCCACGTCTACGTCACGATGTGGGAAGATTTGCATAACACCGGCCAAATGTTCACGCAAAGAACGAAGGCGTAACTTGTTACTGTAGTATTATAGTAAACTGTAGTATTGTTGCTGCCGCCATGTCGTGAAGACGCTGTGTTTTGTTGTGAAAGCAAAACTACTTTGTTTGGCCTTCCAAAAGAGGACGATATCCGCTTCGTCATGCCTGGAGCTGATCCGTGCTGGTCGCTGAGGAAATACATCAACTTTGCGCTGTGGATCGCCGGATCATCTTTCACCGTGGACGAAGCAGAGTCCAGCCCGGGGTCGTCACATGTGGTTGCCGCAAGCTCCTTCGTCGAATCCGCCGGCAAGCCGCTCACTCTAGCCCGGCCGCTGCTCACTCTAGCCCGCAGGCCTCCGCCCACTCAAGGCCGCCGTGTGTGATGCTGTGTTTCGTTGTGAATGCGAAACTACTTTGTTTGGTTCGACGCGTTTCAGAAAGGCGGGGCATAGAGGAGAAACAATAATGTACAGTATGTGGAAAATAATGTGTTTTTTTTTACCTTAAACCGCATAAACACATTTCATTACACCAAATAATGTTATTTTTAGCAACGTCATATGACCCCTTTAAGCTGTAATTGTTCTCTAATCAGCACAATGCCGGCCACATATGGGTATTGGGAGATGGCAAATGATTTTTCTTTTGATCAAGGATAAAAATACAGCTGTTGCCATGTTAACTCCATTTTTGCTCTTACCTAGAGTTTCTGCATAGAGATTCATATCTGACGTTGCATTGATTGATTTTGATTGTCCTGTGTAACTACATTTGTGATAGCACAAGCAAACTATATACTGTTGTCAATTAATAAAAAGTGTTTCATCATCATGTTGCAATAAATAATCTTGAAAGAAATCAATTTTATTATTTAGGAATATTGAAAAAATGGACACACACTGCCGTTCAAAGGTTTGGAATCAGTAAATGTAAATCTTTTTTAAATAAGTCTATTATGCTCACCAAGGCTGCATCTTTTTGATCAAAAATACAGAAATAATATTGTGAAATATTATTACAATTTAAAACAAATATTTTCTATTTTAATATACTTTAAAATACTATTTATTCCTGTGATGCAAAGCTGAATTTTCATCAGCCATTTCTCCAGATTTAAGTGTCACATGAACCTTCAGAAATCATTGTAATATGCTGATTTATTATCAATGTTGGAAACTGATTGATTGATTGATTGATTGATTGATTGATTGGAACCTGTGATAGATTCTTTGATGAATAAAAAGTTAAAAACAGCATTTATTCAAAATACAATTATTTTCTAACAATAACGAACATTTCTATTCTAACAAATATAAATTTTTTTTAAAAGAAAGACCCTAATTTTTTAACAGTATAGTGTATATTGTTATGAAAGATTTCTATATTGAATATGTTGTTCTTTTAAAGTTTTTTTTCCATCAAAGAATCCTGAAAATCTTGAATGAGACACAATGTGACACTGAAGACTGGGAGTAATATTAAAATATTAAAATATAATATAATAAAATAAATAATAAAAATGTTAAAATATAATATTTAACAATATTACTGTTTTTTTTCTGTATTTTTGATCAAATAAATGCAGCCTTGGTGAGCATAAGAGCATTAAAAATCTTGATCAGAGATCAGAGATCAGAGAGAGCATATATATGACCTTAGTAACTTTATTAACATTATTGTAGTCTAATAATAACACAGTGAAATACCAAATGCATGACCTTTTTAAGCAGAAACTAACAGATATCTTGTGTTTATAGATCTACTCAATTATAATGAAAACATGTAGGCTATAAAGGCAAAATTTGAATTAAAATAATTTACACAGAGCTGTCATTTTTACACTACACTTTATACTGAATGAAATAACGAATAGATAATAAATAAATAAATAAACAAATAAGTAGATCAATACCAAGCTATATCTATAAAATTTGGTCAATAACCAGCCAATTGTGTGAATAATAGCTTTTCTCCGCTAGATGGCATAACTGAACTATGTGTAGATGCCACACATAAACATCACATCTGACCCCTCTACTGAATAATAACAAGAAAGCAGTGTCAGTTCTGTCTTGATTGCTAGGATTAAAACTTAATTTCAATACATAACGTAAGTGATATTATCAGTGTATTTGTTCCCAGTTTCTGTTGTGGCTTATTTATATGAAACATGGTTTAGTATGTTTCATTTAAGGGGAGAACCACAGGTTCTTCTTCTTCTTCTGATGGTAAGGCCAAAGAGAGAGAGAGAGAGAGAGATTAAAATTACCAATTAAAACATGGATCAAATTATATCACACAATCATTAAACCAATTCTACTGTACAGGAGTGAAATTTTGTATTAAAGGGTTAGTTCACCAAAAATGAAAATTCTGTCATTAATTACTCACCCTCATGTTGTTCGAAACCCGTAAGACCTTCGTTCATCTTCGGAACACAATTTAAGATATTTTTGATGAAATCTGAGGGCTCTCTGACCCTCCCATAGACAGCAAGGTAACTACCACATTCAAGGTCCAGAAAAGTACCAAGATGATCGACAAAGTAGTCCGTGTGACATCAGTGATTCAACTCCAAAGTTACGAAGCTACGAGAATACTTTTTTGCGCAAAGAAAACAAAAATAACGACTTTATTCCACATTTTCGTCTCTACTGCGTCACTTTGGACGCGCGTCCACGACAGTACCATGACGCGAGCCATGATACTGTCGTGAACGCGTGTCCACAAGTGACGCAGTAGAGACGAAAATGTGGCAAAAAACATTCTAAGGGTAAACAAAGGCACTTCTAGCAATGCCTGCATGGCTGAACTGGGTTTATACCCCTTACACATTGAAATACAAAAAAAGAGCTGTTCAATTTTGGCATCTGACACTGAATCTATTCAATATAAAGCCCTTCTTGCCAATGAAACTCCCACAGTGTCTCATCCTCTAAATACACTTGTGCTTAAACTAATGAATGAAACTCAAGCTGAGTCTGACTCCAACCACAACCCCAACATTCATAAAGAAATTGACAAAAATCTAAAGTAAAATTATGATGAAAAATTAAAAAACGAATTTGACCTCCAAACCAAACACCAATGTTATTCGGCCCTAAACAGAACCACAAAATTGGCAAATTACTTATCTATTGAACAATTAAAAGAAAGACAAATTCTTTCAAAATATCGACTCAGTGACCACGACTTAGAAATAGAGAAAGGAAGACATAAAATATCCTGGTTTCCTAAATAACAGCGACTATGTAAACACTGTGACTTGAATCAAATAGAGGATGAGAAACACTTTCTTCTTGTCTGTGCCAAGTACATTATTTTTTCCACAATTTGCAGCATTGAATTTTTCCTTCTTTTACTCTAAATAACTCAGAGAAATGTTATGTACTCGAAGAGGATGACATGGCAGTCAAACTAGCTGCAAAATATGTATAAACCAGAAACACCATACGAAAGGTTTAATCCATTGTATTCATTTGCTTTATTTTACATATTCTTCATTGTATATAATTGTAATTAGTATTAGAGATACTGTCTGCTGTTATTTTAATTTTATTGTATTTATTTATTTATTTATTTTCTCTCATTTATTACACTTTTTTTGTCTCCTTTATTACTTTGGTGGTGTAATTATATTCTGTATTTTACACATACTTAAAATGCTTTGGCAATGCTATAATAGAAATGTCATGCCAATAAAGCAACTTGAACTTGAGAGAGAGAGAGAGAGAGAGAGAGAGAGCTGGATATGCCTGTACTGTAGCCGAGGAGAAGTAGAAACAGAGCTACACTTCATAACCACCTGCTCTAACTACACTTTTAGAAAAGATGTGTTAAAAATGACACAACCTGTGTTCAATTTGAACACATTAATGGGTGAGTTCTGGGACAACGTTTTTTGTGTTAAAGGGGTCATATGACGTTGCTAAAAATAACATTATTTGGTGTATTTGGTGTAATGAAATGTGTTTATGCGGTTTAAGGTAAAAAAATATTTGGGTTGAGCTGTTCTGGAACAGTGTTGTAAATACAACTTAGTAGAAGTCTTAGACTTAGAAGTCTCTTTGTTGACTATCAATGATTATTATCAATGTCTGTACTCCTCCATCTTTTCCACAGCACAGGAGTAAAAGTCATTATCAAAATAGCCTTTTAAAAGCCAAAACAATGTTTTTGTCCACCTTTGGGAATAAATGAACTTCTCCGAAGACTGGATCCTGCTCAGAACTTGACTGACAACATCAGAATGTTCCCTGGTCTGTATGCAAATTTTAATACTTGCATATCCTAAATTCTGTCCAAAAATGCTGAGAATCCATAGAGAGAAAGACTCCAATTGAGGATTTATCCTTCAGCTTGTCTGCAGTGAAGGGGTAGCTGTTTGAGACAAAAACACACTAATACCCCTTTTCCACCAGCATGAACCGGGTGCTAGTTCAGAGCCAGTGCTGTTGCCGGTTCGGAGTTGGTTCAACTGGAGAGCCTTCTAAGAACCGGTTTGCCTTTCCACGGGCTAGAGAGCCACCACAGAGCCAGGTCTTACGTCACTGAATACGTCTCATCTTTCCCAGTAATGCTAGCACGGCAGTGCCAAACACAACAGGCTTGTTCAAGATGCATCGGCAGCATGCAAACCGATCGGCGCACAACACCAAAGCACTGCGAAAGCGATCCAAAAGCATAAAGTGTGTCGTCTACTTTCCAATCACTCCTGCGGCACACCTCGCAGCGCCGATGCAGCCCGAACAAGCCTAAACACACCATCAACAATGGCGGATGTTGCATTGCTATCGATGTTCATGGCTATGCGAACCTACATCGTCATCCAAACACGGCGAATTCAACGTGTTCGTGTTTAGCTGCTATTTAAAAAATGGCAGTCAAAAGTTTCTGTTCATCTTGTTGGTCACGGTATCCCTGCCCCCAGTCCCTGACGCAAGCGGTTCTTACTTCTAGACCAGCCACGTTTTGGTGCTACCTACGAACCACTTTTCCTGGTTTGGAGCTGGTGCTTTGGGTGTCGAAAGACAAAGAACCGATTTGAAACTAGGCTCTGGCTCCGAACCAGCACTCAAACTGCCTTGGTGGAAAAGGGGTATAAGACACATGCAAGCAATCACTATGTGATGATCTTTCTCCTTCCTACAGTAGTTAACCCACCTGTGCGCTGATATTAGGTACCTTCCTGGTCATGTGGGACTGCAATGGTAGAGAGTCTTCTGCCTAATAAAAGATCAAAATAATGATAAAATATAAACTAAAGAATGTTTGATTTGGTAGGAATGAATAATTTAGTGTAAGTTTTACTGCAGTGCTTACCTGAATGGCGAACATAGAAAATGGTCCATCGTCTGATTGGTTCATTTGCTGTGTAATAAACAATGTTAGACATCACTTATTTGATATAATGTTAGCAAATATATAGATTGTAAGCTACCTGGTCTGCACCAGTGGCTCCAAAGCACTTATAACATATTGCTAATCATTTCAGCAAACTTTTAAATCATCTACCACTACTTTACACATAATAAATAAAGAGCATTGCTAGCACCATTTCTTTATTGACAAAAACAGAGTGAAATACAGTCTAAAAGTGCGGTCACATTTACCACTGCTTGGTGAAATTTTGCGTGCTAAATTCAGTCATTTGTAAAGGTGTCTTCATTCTCGGGAATTTCGTGTGAACGTGTGAAAAGATTGTCAATTTGAAATCAGTTTTCAACGTGTTTTCGCCGCGCTAACCAACAGAAAGCTGCTTGATTTACAGTAAAGTTACATTACGTGACTAATGTGCTTCAGCTAACGTTAAACTATTGACAATGACCGCGTTTTGCCCACAAAATTTTGCTGTGCCTGCACGTTTAAAACAGTATTAAAACAACAGCAGCAGGAAACATTGCTTTTGTTAATAAATGTAAGCAAAATATGATTTCATGTACAGCTTACCTCAGAAATCTTGCTAGCAGTCTCCAGCTCGAATTGACCATATGCACGATTACTTCCTGGTTTTAGATAAGCCAGCTCAGTCATTTCCGGTTAAATGTACTGTGCCTTAAGGGAGCGCCCTTTGCTGGGTTTCTCTACATAATCCATTCACAATTTTGAGAAAAGTTTTGTTTGTCTAAGAGAACCAAATGTCCACATATACCGTTTCAGGAATGACAAACAATGTTAAATTTACGCGAGTGAATCCGTTAAATCATGCCGCGAGTCATTGCTATGATTGACAGTGGCAACGGAATGAATCATCTGACCAGCAGACGTCAAAATAGAGCTGTGCATTAAGTGATTGAGACTAAATTCAGACTAACAAAATTACAGCAGCAACAAGTCTGTGTTGGATAAAACTTAAACGATGTAGTCAAATTATTAAATTTAAACATTTCAAAATATTGAATGCACCATTTAATTCTTATACTTATTTAATTTGTATTTAACTATGTAGGTATTTAAATAATTCAGCATTATAGGCTGTCTGGTCTTATTTATTAATTTTTTTAAATGACAAGTGACTTTGTGACTTCTTGCACTTTATATTCAGTGCGATAAAGTACTAAAGTTTGTTGTAATATTTATTTTATTATAAATCAAAAAGCAAGACAAGCGGCCAGCGGCAGACAGTGAGCTGATCATAGCATGTTTGATCAGTTTAGCCTTCTCAAATCATCACGACTTGCCTAAAATAAAATCTATAGATATAAAACAGTTCAAATAACAATGTTTAAATGTTAAACCTAGATAAATGTGCGCTGCTAGACGCATATCCAATAGTTTGTGCGGAGAGTGGAAGCTAAAGCGCGCTTTGAAGGATATGAAGTCGCCAGCAAGATCACTTGCATTTTTTTCAGTGGAAACAACTTTAAATAGCCTATGCGTAATTTTTGCTCATAAAGAGTAATACATGATTCGGAACTGCAAAGTGTCTACTTTTTTTGTGTGCACTCACAATATCAACAAAACGTTGTGCTTTTATACTACCGTTTCGGTCTTGAAAAGGAGCACTTCACAAAAATGAACCGAAACTCAGCGAATACACGCCTCACAGACATGATAAATATATCTATAGAAAGCTTTAAATTACTACTTTAAATTACTACTAAACTTTTGCCGGTGCTTTGCGGCAAGCTTAAGCCTGTTTCGTGCATTTGAACCCAGAAATCTTCAGCTGCGCTGACGGCACACTCGCTGCTGCATAATAAAGTGAATTTTACTGATGAGAAATAATAAAGGCTTTAAAATTTTATAATATTTTAAAAATGTATTCATGGCTATGAAGGTAAGATACTGATTATCGAGAATACCATTACGATGTCATTTAAGAGATTAGACTAACTGCCTAAACAGTTACGATAGTGTTTATTTGTCAGCATTTAAATGTACAGTTACTTGTCTGGGTAGCCTACTTTTCTGGGATTACCAGACTCTGTATATACATTTATATGTTCTTTAATCACATAAAACAGTATGTTAATTCCGCTATCATTATTTATGGTGTTGCAATTATTTTGTTTCTCAGTTTCTGATAAGAATGAGGCAGGAGAGGTTTCTGTGAGAGTCTCTAGCGCATATATAAAATGAGTTTCACTGGAAGATTATGAGCTGGTTTATCTTTATCCGGAAGTTCTAAATAGCGCTCTGTGCATATGGTCAATTGGCGGGACATGGTGCGAATCGTCTTCGTCTCCACCCTAGGTGATTTTGACGAGCAGTTTTGACGCGAGGGTTAGTCGATTAACATAATAAAGCGATTATGGTATAAATACCATATTTTACTTACAACAATACAGAAGTAAAACGAAATGGCAAGTCGCTGTCATTAGACTAAAATGACTATGGGCTGACTGGATTCTGTTCAAAGACGCTAAGTCCCTATTGGTTCACACTAGCTAATCTACACATAAAGTGTTAAGCACATCGGTCTACACATATTGTGTTAAATGCTGTGTGTAAATTCACAAGTTGTGTTGATATTTAAACTACACATAAATGTGTAAAAGAGGTTATTCTTTTCTACACATTTTTATTTAATATCGACACAAAATGTGTAAATTAGAGTGTTACACAAAGTGTGTTATTTTTTCTACACGTCTTTCTAAGAGTGTATAATGACATTCGAAAACAGTTCTTTCCCAAATTTGAAATTATTTGTCCCAACTTCAAAAAGCTGGAGAACAATGCACAAGTTCAATATTTGCTTGGTGAAAAAAAGAGACTGCATTTCACTAGTGGCAAGGTACATTAATGCCTGTCACAAAAAGAGGGAAAAGTCGACCAGTGTAGAGTCGACAGTACTGCGCCCATGTACACACACACACGAACTCAAACTCTTGTACACTCATATGTAAACCACACACCACTTATTGTACATATTGCTGTACCTGTTGATCATACAATCCATTATTTTTTGTACATTTTATTTCCCTATTCTTTGTTTTTCTTGCTCATATACTGTAAATGCTTTGGCAATACAATGTACAATTTGTCATGCCAATAAAGCTGATTTGAATTGATAAAGATTGAGAGAGAGAGAGAGACTCGAGAGACTCAGAAAAGCAGTTTACTAAATGCTGTATAATGGTAACAGCCTTGACTTCCTGTTTCACTGGGGTGAGGTGACACCCAGACTAATTTCTTTAGTTTTTCCCTCAGAAAAAAAAGACATACAATAATGATTGTAAAAAAAGTTTTTGAGGTCACAAATAAACAAGAATTAATTGCAGTGGCAATAAGAAATTTGTTTGATGGTTGAAATATTCATTTCCACTTAGAGTCTGAACAATGAGTTTAAATATTCTATATTGGCCCCACACTCAGTGAGGATGAAGATGAAAGTGACGTGACATGTGGTCAAGTATGGTGACCCATACTCGGAATTAGTGCTCTGCATTTATCCCATCCAAAGCGCACACACACAGCAGTGAACACACACAGCAGTGGGCAGCCGGTATTGAAGGTGGAAGAGAGCGCTGTACATTCACTCCCCCCACCTACAATCCCTGCGGGTACGAGACTCGAACCCGCAACCTTTGGGTTACGAGTCCGACTCTCTAACCATTAGGCCACGACTTCCCCAGATAAGTAGCTGAACAATCACGCTAAGACACACAAATACACAAATTGGGCCACACAATCATAGCATAGAAACTATAATCAATCCTATATGACCAAATTTTGTTTGAGAGGGTTGTCACCAAAAAACAACAACAACAAAACCTTTAGTGTCATCAAACAACATACTTATGTACCTACAGTCTGCCAGGCATCTCGGGGTTTTACGGTCAGATGAGACCAAAAATATTAGATGAAGGGGTCCCATAAAAATACATATAATTCAGAAAAAAAATGTTTAATGAAGATTATTTTTTATTTTTTTTATTAAAGTATTTCACTTTAATTAAATTAAATTAAATTAATAACTTTAATTAAAGGTTAGATTTTTGTGAATGTATTGAATATAGTGTTTTGGATAAACAACAGATTTCCATGTTTCTGCTCCTTTACCAAGGGTGCCAATATTTGTGAAGCTTACTGTATATACACTTAGTGATGCCAGGCTGGATGAGCTAAGCGATGTGGGTGTGACTGGTATTCACTAGCCATTATTATCTTCTCCCAGTGGAACCTAAAGGGAAATTCTATGTTTTGTTTTGGTTTCCTTTAGCTCATGCTCAAAGTTACATTATTTTTGTTAGATGATGAAAGCATGACTTTATCTCTTATGTGAGCTGATAACAACTAACTGCTTAGGCAGTTTGCATCACATCATCCAATGCAGTGTACACAGGGTACAAGACGACAACTGATCTTTAGTTTCAACTTCATAGACAGAAAAGCTATTGAGGTTTTAAAGTTACAAGGTATTTTACACAAAGTCAAATAAATAATTTCACTTTATTAAAAAAGATAACTCAAAACAACTTTGTGAAAAGCATGTGGTTTTTAGTACCGACTCTACACACAATAGTATAGCATTGTGACAAATAGGACAAACAATCAATCACATAAGAGGAATGGGAAATAAATGATTAAATGTTTTTTTTAGGAGAATGTCAGTGGAGGACACAGAAGATTGATGGCACATAGGCAACAGTATTCCAGAGGGAGATGACAGATGTTTGAGGTGACAGACGTCTGTTAGTTCACTGGTTCAGGAAGATCATGGTTGAGTTCAACATATTCTAACAGGCCTTGGTACAAAAACACAAGCACAAATTGTCATCAGATGAAAAATTTAATTTCAAATGAAAATTGGCATTTGTACTAAACTTGGTTGGGAATCCACATAATCTATCAGAGATGTACACATGATGAGGTAATGAGGAAGAAGAGGTTAAAAAGTTTAATAATGAACCCAGAAGGAAAATTGGGTTGATGTCAGTTTGAGTCATTCTGTTTCATAATTTTTGCTGTACTTCTGTCTTCCTTTCCTATGGCCTTTCACAGTGTTCTTGAAGTCACTGTGTGTATGACTGCTCTTTGTAAATTCCGGTCCTTTGTTCAAGACGAAACCACAGCCCTGTTATTTGTTCCCATCTGGAAAGTCTGACTGGTGCTTCCCTTAGTGTACAGTCATGGCCAAAAGTTTTGGCAGTGACATAAATTTAGTGTTTTGCAAAGTTTGCTGCTTTAGTATTTGTAGATTAATTTTCCACATGTTTCTATGGTATACTGAAAAACCATGATAAGCATATCATAAGTTGGATTGAGATCCGGGGAGTTGCCTGGCCACAGATTCAAAATTTCAATGTAATGATCTTCGAGCCACTTCTTTATCACTCTTGCTTTGTGGCATGGTGCTCCATGATGGATGCATGATGCTGGAAAATGCACGTATCATCACCAAATTGCTCATGGATCAGTGGAAGAAGTCGCTCTTGCAGGACGTTTTGATACCATTCTTTATTCATGGCAGTGTTTTGGGGCAGAATTATGAGAGAGCCCACTCCCTCGGTTGAAATGCAACCCCACACATGGATGGTTCTAATTATTATGATAGAGATTTCACCTGACTAGTACTCATTCACACTTTCACATGTGCTGCTGATATGATTAGTCAATTAACGTTAGCTGGTCATTTTGTATCAGGATCAAAAATCAGTTTTTTTTTCAGGATCAGGTCCTGGCGCTTGCTGGACACTCTGGGACGTCCTGAAGACTTCTTCACTGCAGTCAAACTTCTCTACTTGAAGTTCTTGATGATCCAGTAAATGGTTCTTTCAGGTGAAATATTCTTTGTAGCAATTTCCTTGCATGTGAGGCCATTTTGATGCAAATCGATGATGGCTGCATGTGTTTCTTTGGAGGTAACCATTGCTAACAAGAACACAATGATTGGAAGCACTTCTTCCCTCCTTTTATAGCAATCAGTGTGCTCTTACAATCTAGTTGTGATTTCACCTGACTAGAACTCATTCACACTTTCACTCTACACAATAATCTAGAAACAATGTGAATGAACACCACAACAGCTTAAGCTGCAGACTTTGCAAAACACCAAATTTATGTCACTGCCAAAACTTTTGGCCATGACTGTAGACAGAGTTTACACATTCAGTCCTCCATGTGAGTATGTTACATCCTCCCACATGGCATAAGGATACTGAAGAAAACTAAGATCACATTTAGAGTTCTCTGGTCAGGTGCAGCGATGTGCTCCTGCATCACACACGTAAAATATTACTCATGAATTTTAGCTGTTAATTGAATTGCCTTTTGTTAATAAACAAGATGCATGCTTTGATTTAGTTTGAGACTTTAGTCTTTGCAACTTCAGGGATCTTATCTATACACAATCAGCTTGTAACACTCCAAAGAGAAAGGAAAACTTGAAATCGCATCATATGACCCCTTTAAGTAATTTGAAAACAACAGTTGAAAGAAAGTTGATGAGTTGCATGACTTCACTGTTTATTCAGACATTTGTAGTAAAATAATAATAATAATAATAATAATAATAATAATAATAATAAGTAGTAAAATAATAATAATAATAATAATAATAATAATAATAATAATAAAATCCAATTTACGAAAAAATATCAGAAAGGAATAAGATTCTTTGTCACAATTTTTGGACAACGTTACTCTTTAAACTTGCAACCCTTAAAATGTGTGAATTTCACTGCAGTAGAGAACAAAAACCAAGTTATACAAACAAAATATGTTGGACCTGGAGTATTTAATCATTTTTAATGTAATCTAAGTCAAACATTAAAACATAGTTCAAAATTATACTTTCTTATCTTTTGAAGCACACTGAGACACAGGTGATCTGTTATTTCAAAGGTCACTCAGCAGGATGGAAAGAATGCTTATAAGGTAATAAGAAGTGAGAGTAGGACACTTAACATGCTCAGAAGCTCTTGTATAAACAGTATGAATTAGAAAAATAGATCCATTACAACACAGCCCACTGCTCTGTGTGTTTGCATTATATAATGTCATAGGAACGTTTTGTGTGTGAATGTGTTCTCTTGGTGTATTTTGCAATGTTGGTTGTACCTTGAGTGGTCTGAAGCTCACTGTACACAGTATCTGTGCCTTTTCTCACAGGAACTGAAGAACAAAAGAGAAAATAGGTAGTAGTAATAATTATTCTTATAATATTATTTCAAAAGAAATGCTTGTGGAAAGAGTCAAATGCACACCGTAATTCTGGATAATATAAGTAAGTGGCTATTGGAGTTAGCAGGAACCTAATTAGTCTGGCCTTTCCTGTTTATAAGATGTCTCTAGAAAACAACCACTGTAATTAAAATCCAGGGCTCTTGATAATTTGGATGGTTAAACCCCACCCTAGAAGTGTTTTTTTCTCTAATCAGCTCATGCATGCTGGGGAATCACAAGGTTCCTCTTCAAAAGGCAAGAGGAGTTGAGAGGAGAAAGAAAAGAGATGGATATAGTTTTAAAATGTTGAACTTACTTCGTGTAGGATCTACAAGTTGAGGATGAATCACCTCTGTGTACTCTGTCACCTTCATTTGTGGACCCTAGGCTGTCCTGGTCAGCAACATCTGGTGAAAAACACAAACATCAATACAAAGATACAAAATGAATTAGGTCAATCATTTTAGGTCATAATCATTTCAGGTAGGCCTATATGTTGCAGGTAAATACTAGTAGCTTGGGGAATGCATGGAAACCAGTATGATTACTAAGTGGTGACTTACCTGGAGGTCTTTCACTCCAAACACTCTTTGTTATTAACCACCGCTGAAAGACACAGCAAAAATTGTGCATCAGCCATGGTCATTTACATGCCACTTATCTCAAGAGAAATCAAATTAGATGAAGTACATCCCCAACTTTACCAGATTATTTTGTAGAAAATTAGATGAGTCATCTGAGGTTTTAAACACACACACACACACACACACACACACACGCTCGCGCACACACACACACGCACACACACACAGCACTTTAATTTTAACTGAGTAAAAGAAAAAAAAACTCCGCCAGATTGAGACTTACCCTGATTCCTCACCAAATCTATAATTTCAACTTTCAGCAAGTTGAACATATTTTAGGATTAGTCAGTGACAACTCCCTAAACTAACCAGAACAGCTTTTGTATATGCATATTGTTTCCAATTTAGCTACAATCACTGTATCTCCTCAACCTGTGACCTGCTTTTAAAGACATTGCATCTGAAGTAAACCGTTTAGTTTGGACTCTGGTGACTCTGCACTACCAGACAAATACAGAAGCAGGAAACTGTTCATAAAATAAACATGCAAAGTCAACATTGCCACTTCAAAATGTGATTTAAAGCAAAGGTGGATCTTAATAACAAAATCTTTAACAAAGGTTAAAGGTCATAAATAAATAAATGATACCTGGTTTATATGACACCTAGTTCATTCAAATATGTTAAAAGAGAGAATGCAGAAAGACATTCTGACAATCTTAACATGTCAGGGAATAAATTCCAAATGAGGTAATTCCAAATAAAGCATTTTATTAGATTTTAAGTGCCTACCAAATCTCATTTCATGTACCAACCAGACACATACACACATTATTATAGTGTTTTACAGTAAATAAATCATTAACACAGATGCTTTTAGAGTAAAATGAAACAAACATCAGCAAATAACAAACAAACATATGATGATGGAAGCAAAAACACACATACTGTATGCAAGCAAAGCAGTGAAATCAGAGAAAAAGCACATGGTGAACAGATGATTCAGATGCTGTTAAGATGAATAATAAGCCAAACTGCTGTGATATGGGTGAGCTTAACATTTTTCTGCTGTTCTAAAGAGAAGATGGGGCAGTTGATTGGATGGAATACTTGCCAGCATCAAAAACTGACACATTCTTAGAACAACAACATCTAAACCAAACATTCTTCAAAAATCCAATCATGTTACTAATCCACAGTTTGATTCCCCCTTTCCTTGTTTAAAAAGAAAGCATGATCTGAAAAACTAAAAAGATCAGAGGTGGTTCTAAAAAAACTTTTTCTTCAGAAAAGTTCATTAATTTTGCGTAATCTTAGAAATTGCTTTGTCTTACGGTTTTCATAACTCCCTGAAAAATTTGGACCCTTCACTACATTGTTCACAGGATTTCTAAGTTGTTTGCATTAATTGTGGTGATCTCATGTCCCATAGGTCACCTTCCCCGTCAAGACATCAAAGTGTAGCTCTGCGCCTGGAATTAGACAGTGAATTTGCCAGTGTCACACAGCATCTTAGTACAGTAACATTAAAGTCGCAACCGGTGACTAAATATCATGATCATAGGTTAAGTGATGTAAACATGGATGGCAAAGCCTGAATACTCCTGGTCTGTCGTCTTGATTCATGAACACTACTGACTTGAGATCCTAATTGGAATTGATTTATCGGGTAGATGTGACAAACACACCTTAGGGTATGCTAAATGAATGGAGTGGATGATGACTGTGGACAAACAGAGAAACAAAAATAAAAATATAAAGAGACCTGTGTGGTCGCTATAATGGGTGTCATGGGTGAGACTCAGGGTTAAAGAGTCATCTGATTTAGCACTTGCAGGCTTTCTGAGGAATGGTGAGAAAAAAAAATAAAAAATCAAACATACTTATTAAATATTCTCCACTACCTAAATTTCCTGGTTTTCTATGGATATTCCTTTTAAACCAGATTTGTTTGTTTGGGACCACATTACTTGTACAGGCATGGTCAGATGAGTTTAGTGACTATGTAATAACACAAAACCACCTCATCTTGTCCCTCTAATGCCTTCAACTCAAGACCAACTAAGACATAAGCCAGTCAACTCACACTGATAGTTCGGCAGCCATCTCTCTTTTACCTGTGACAGAGAGAAAGTTGAAAAGGGAATTTGGTTCACAGGTCAGAAAGGTGTGCAGCTTGTGATGCAGGGGGGCTGTAGGTCTCTCTACCTCGCTTGGCCTTGTAGCGCATCACGATGAAAAGGACCAGCAGGGCCACTAACAGCATGCAGAACACAGCAATCAAACCCTTTTTCCACATTGCCAGGCTCACTACAGAGTGGACACATATGGAGACAGACATATCAGAATACGAGTAGATGACAAACAACACAGAATAAATTTTTTACCTTAAAGATTTTAGATTAAAATTTTGTATATTTAAGTCTCTTTGATAGAACAGGATAGAACATGAAACTAAAAGGTGACCACGGTTGTCAAGCAACATTTTATTTGAATAATGATTTAAATGTCAGTGGGTTCCTCACATAAAACTGTTGCATGGCTTCAGAAAATAACCTTCATGTTCTTAAAGGGGGTTAGACACCAGAATGGCAGTGTCGCTTTACAGGTAAGAGAAAAGGCAGTGGTAATAAAGGCAATAAAGATCAATGTAAATTCCTGAGGAGATTGAACATGGGTGAGATTTAACTTTGCACTTTCTGCAAAATGTTTAAAATTGGTTTAAAAAAGGTTTTTTAGCATCGTCAAGAGTGAACAAATGCAATGCAATCTCTCAAAAACTGCATATGCAATAATTATACAATTTTAGAAAAATACTTTTTTTGTATTAATTTATGTATTAAGTTTAAATGTCATTTCATAAAATTGACTATGGATATAATGTTGAAGAAAGATGAAGCTCACCTTCGACTGTGACTATGTCACTCTTTATCAAAACATCTGCCTGGTTATTTGCCTCGCAGTAGTAATTTCCACTGTGATTTCTCTTCACTGCATTTAGGTTATATAGGGATGAATTACTTTGAACTGTGGTGTTATAGATTGCTGTGCCACTGCCTCCATAAAAACTAAAACTGATAGGTGGAGAGCCTTTTGGAATGCCACATATCAGGGTAACATCACTGCCCTCTTCAATGTTTCCTGGAACTGGAAGGACTGTCAGTAAGGGCTTCCCTACTGGAACTAAAGACAAGAGAACAATGAACTTAAAGACGTAAACAGATGCTTATACTAAATGACATTAACATTAAATCAGTGGTTCTCAACCAGGGGGCCAGGACTAACTATTAAACTCTTATAAACATATATAAAATTAGTCTAACATAAAAAATTTATTCTACATAAGTCTACATAAAAAATGAATACTAAATTACATATAAATATACATATAACACAATGCTACATTCAGTTACATTTGAATATGCACATGTAGAACTCAACAAAAAGCTTTGTAGATTTCTGCAGAATTGGAATATATAAAAGTTCTTTCTTTAAATGATTGGCTTTTTAGACTTCAGATATCTATATGATGACCTTACCTATTACAGTAGCGTGTAGCCTTTCACTATTCTTGACTGAGACTTGGCCATTATTCTCTGCTTCACACATGTAACTGCTGATGTCCGAAGGAGTCGATATCTTGGCTAAGAAACGAGCCTCCTTATGAAGGTAAGATACCTCAGTCTTGTTCAGGGTAATGCTGCTTCTCTTTAGTGAGTAGATAATTGGCAGACTTCCATTCTCAGAATAGCATCGAATCCAAAATGACTTATTCACGATAACAGGACCATCAACTGTGATCTCAGGCTTTGAAACGAGAACTTCAGAGAAACAATGGTTAATTAACAAATTTTTTTTTTTACATCTTTTATATTGATAAAATTTTTGTTTTCCTAGACATAATGGATGAGAAGGCACGGTCTACCTTTTGGTTCAAACAGCACCCTCCCGCTCTCTTTGATAATCCCTTTGGCTTCAGCAATACACATATATTTCCCATTGGATGCTTTGCCTGCAGTGCCACTGTATCTGTTATCCTTTATTACAAGTGTTTTGTCTCCGAATATTGAGTACTTTATATCATCCCTTTGAATCTTCTCTGAGGCAAAGCTGTTGATTTGACAGCTGATGGTGAAGTGTTCTCCCTCAAAAACCTCAGCTGGGTTAATGATCAGGACTGGCATGGAGAAAAGCTCTAAGGGAAACATATACAAACTGTTATCAAAGCATAATATATTTATAAGTGTTTGGGTAAACAAGACCAGACTGTGCTTAATGCTCACTGCCTTTTAGTGTGAAAGCAAAAAAAGGTGACTGCAGCAAAGGATTCACACACAAAAATAGGTTTAGCATATGAAGACTTGTAATATAACATAAAAGTCACATTGACCAATTTCTATAGCTCTTGTATGGTGCTATTTTTGTCCTTTCTGCATACTGACAGTCCATGGTCACTGTATGCATATAGGAAAAAAAAACAAGGGTACTAAAAATATCATAATCAAAAAGTTTGTTAATCTTATTTTAAGGGGAAATTTCACAAAGAATACATTAGGAAACACTGATAAGCATTCAATATCTCTCACCTTTTACAGTGATGTTCATAGCGGAGGATTTATAAACATTACCAAGGTTTGAGGAGCACTCATATTCCCCAGAGTCATTAGCCTTAGCAGACATTCTGTAATCTGTCTGTGTCATATTCGAACTGAGCACGGTACGTCCATGGATGAGATTGATTCTGAGTTCTGAATTTCTTTGGGAAGTCATATTAACACTGCAGCTGATGGTTATGAGATCTCCTTCAATGACATATGTTGATGGGTTGACTTTAATATTGGGTTTGATCTCCACCTCTGAATTGGAAAAAAATGTGGAAATGTTTACACTTCCTGGATGAACAAATACATTGTACAGTATGAAAAAAATAAATTGACCTACCTTGAATGTCAAGACTGATCACATTACTGTCATTAGAACGTTCTATTGTGCTATCCAGATTAATAGAATAGTAGCAAAGCATATTCACAGCTCCTTTAGTAAGGGCCAGCTTCTGCTCAACTCGGTGACTGTCTGTGGACTCCCTGTAGATTTCCTCAGGTCCATTACTAAAGAAAAATGTCAATGAACCTTTTTCTCCCTCCACTGTACAGACAGCAGTAACATCATCTCCCTCACTCAGTTTCAGTGTATCCACTGTAAGTACTGGTGTCTGAAGACCTGCAGAAACATCAGCAGATATTAAAATTCTGAGAGCAATTCTTCTACACACTGAACTGATGTGTTACTCTACCTTTCACTGTCAGGTCTTTGAAACGGCTCTCCTTCTTTTGCTTCTCAATGACAAGATCACATCTGTATTTCCCAGAGTGGGCCACTCTGGCATCTGGTATAGAGTAGAGTTGGTCCATAGAACTGGTCTGGTCAGTATTTAATAGCTTATTATATCTGTAGAATTTGTATTGATAGTTGGGGTGAGACCCCAGCCTGTGGCTGACTTCTGCCTGACATAACAGTGACACATTTGTACCTCTTTCAACTTCATTTCTCGGATGGATAATGAGTTGCACGTTTTTTATGACAGAATCTGTGGAGAAATAAAGCAATTTTACCACTTAGATTATGTGGTGGGTGTTTCAAGGAATGAGATTCTGCATCACAGAAACCAATTCCACTCAAACTGTTACTGGTTACAGCTTACACTGCAGGAGAAGGCTAAACTGTGGTGGTGTAAAATGTACTCAGATTTACTTCAATTAATTACTGAAGGCTGGACTATCTCATGTGGTTTAGCATTGCATTTGATATTCTTATGAGAGTCTTATTATCTGCCCCACTTTTGGTGCCCAGGGAGTCTCAGTATGGTATACATAAATATTGGGGCAGGAAGGAAAATAGTTAAACATATTTAGAAGTTTCCATCTCTGGGGATGAGAGTTATTTTAGAAACGTCTGTCCACACCCATTCACACCAGAAACCAATAAACCAACCAACCAACCATATGAATTTTTAGTAAAACATATCTTACCAAGTAATGACATTTTTAAAAAACAATTTCATAATTTTGCCATAATATGTAATACATATGTAAGTTTCAATGCAATTGCAGTTTCAATGTCCACATTAACAGAGAGACTACATAAAATATTTGGGTAGTTCACAAATAGACATGGAGAGTCAGCTAATAGATTAAACTACAAATTTAACTTACTTATTACTTTTCTAGTTCATTGTAATGGTCCTGTGGTGTGACAAATTAATTTATTTTTAAGTTAATATTCCATAAGTAAGCAAGTAAAGTAGTAAGTACGAACGTAAAGTTCAAACTCATTAGTTATGAAAATCGTTATTTCTAATGAATAGATCACACTGCAGGACTGAATAAAAGAACATAGTAGTTCCATATAAGCTGTCAAAGTTAATAACAGGTTAATAATAGGAGCAAAAACTTATTACAGTACATATAGCTCTACCTGCTATAATGATATGCAGATTATCAGATTTTGATTCAAGCTTATAATGTTTGGCAGTTGAATTCTAAGAGCATCATGCCGAAAGAGAATGACGAGTCACATTACACGGCTTACTTAAGTTCTCATGTCTCTACCACTTCCCACTACTTTCCAGAACCAGGGCATGTGACAATACACATGAACAATTTTTTTAAAAACAATATTCTTTAGTCCAAATTATAAGCATTTCTATTGGTATTAATAAATGTGAGGTCAAACTGTCCCCATTACGATTAAATTTAACAAACTAAAAATCAACTACTTCACAAAGTAAAATTCCGATTCCAATGATAAACGACAATGATTATGACATTTTGAAACGAAGTAACGTCTTACAAGGCTGAGAAATTAGTGATTTACAGACCTGCACAGGCTTCCTCTGCTGATGATGTCATATGTCATCAAAGAGGGTTTGCACAAAACAGAAAAAAAAGAAATCAAGATCAAACCAATCTCAATATCCACTTAAGCCATTATTGAGGGACTAGAAATGAAAGGTGTCCTTACAGGTGAAGACGAAGAGGAAGAGGAAGGTGCCAATCTTTAGAGAGGGCTGAATCTTCACCTGCATGGCTGAGCACTTCTAAACAGTGTGTGTATGTTTCGCTGTAGGACAAAGTGAAGTGAAGATGGAGGGAGGAGTTGTGCATGTAGGGCTACCTCTGTGCTAATTTCACAGGAAGTGAGTGTTGCTTCCTGGGGAAGTGAGGCCTGGAACTGGAATGCTCACTCTGGATGGATTTGCAGGATGATTGTTCAGTGGACAAGAGGCGGAAGTGAACCTGTGTCAGTACTCTTCAGGTAAAAGCCTTCTATTTCCAGTTGTAAACCAGCAGAGAGAGAGAGAGGGAGAGAGAGAGAGAAATCCTAAACGAAACTGCTCGCCGATTACTTCTTCTGTAACAATGACAGCATGTCTTTGAAAATGTCTGGCTTTCAGTCTTCCTGTAATCATCAGAACAAGCAGAAGGCAGTTTCTCACATGGACATGCATAATGGACACAAAGCAGCAGCATATTTAAGATATATATATATATATATAACCCTGGACCACAAAACCAGTCATAAGGGTCAATTTTTTGAAATTGAGATTTATACATCATCTGAAAGATGGATAAATAAGCTTTCCATTGATGTATGGTTTGTTAGGATAGGACAATATTTGGCCGAGATACAACTATTTGAATATCTGGAATCTGAGGGTGCAAAAAAATCAAAATACTGAGAAAATCGCCTTTAAAGTTGTCCAAATGAAGTTCTAAGCAATGCATATTATTAATCAAAAATTAAGTTTATATATTTACAGTAGGAAATTTACAAAATATCTTCATGGAACATGATCTTTACTTAATATCCTAATGATTTTTGGCATAAAAGAAAAATCGATCATTTTAACCCATACAATGTTTTTTTGGCTATTGCTAAAAATATACCCCAGCGATTTAAGACTGGTTTTGTGCTCCAGGGTCACATATATATAAACTTAATCACAACAAATTGCTTTTGTTTTAGAAAACAAATGATTTGCAAGAAAAAATATATATAGCAATAATAGTACTTACACAATGTCACAATCTGTGATGGCGAGGAACAATGGAGACGAGGAATAAACAAAACAGTCTTTAATCCAAGAAACACAGGGTACATCCAACACTGGGAACGGCAGGAAACACATGAACATAACAAGTAGAACCGACAGAGACAGAGTGCACAGACTAGGACTTAAATACAGGGGATGATTGGGGAAACGTGTAAGGGATGACTAATCAAACTAATTAACAAAACGAGGACAGGAACATGACCAAATAAGGGAACAGAAACAGGGGCAAAACATGACTCAGACAGTCCATGATCCTGCCATTACGCCCCCTCCCGGAAGGTGCGTCCTCACATCGTAGCAACAACAGAGGGAGGCATGGGTGGGAACTTGGGAGGAGGACGGACACCCGGGAGCTCGCACCGTATTGATGGTGGGCTGAGGGCGAGCAGAGGGCTCTAGGCTGAACACGGGAACAGGATGGCGCTCAGGAGGAGCGGACACTTGAGGGTGCTTATGAGGAGCTGGCACTGGAGGATGCTTTCTAGGAGCGGGCACTGGAGGGCTCTCTGGACTGGAGCCCTCTCCTCTTCTCTTTGGCACTTTCGCTGTGCCATACTACGCTCACCCTCAGCCACGGTGCAGGGGGTGGAGCACGGTGACGAAGGAGGGAAGAGCCAGGGAGGAGACAGGAGGGGCCCGGAGCAGGAGAAGCCAAGCAGGACCCAGGCCACAGCCATAATGTTGACCCATGGTGGACTGACGGAGGGAGGAGCCATGGAGGAGGAATGGCCGCACAGCGGGGAGATGGTGGGCTGGGCTCTGGGTCCGGAGTGGAATCCACTCCACAAACGCGCCGAAATCCTCGAGGACCATCTTCGGACGACGGCGCTCTGCATTGGATGTTTAGACTGGCATCGTAGAGCGCACAGAGTGCGTCGTCCGGGTAGCTGGTGGTGCTTGCTAGCAGCTGGAACAGTCTAGTATGGTCCTCGAGAGCTTTGTCCCCCTGCTCCAGCAGGAGGAAGAGGTGGTATTCGGGGTGAAGAAGGGCATCCATCCACAGAGCAACGAGGTGCAGCCGGAGGAGCGGAGTCCTGAGGCGATGGCGGGACGAGGGAGCCCGGTGGAGCTGGTGGATCGACGGGTGACATTGGAGGTGAGAGAGCTAGGAGCCGAGGTGGAGCTGCTGGATCTACGGGCCGAGGCAGAGTCCGGGCCTCGGAGGTTGGAGGCGGAGGTGAGGGATTCTCCAGCCATGGCGACGCTGGAGGATGGCAGACTGTTTTGGTCGGTTCTTCTGTCACAATCTGTGATGGCGAGGAACGATGGAGACGAGGAAGAAACGAAACAGTATTTAATCCAAGAAACACAGGGTACATCCTACACTGGGAACGGCAGGAAACACATGAACATTTGTCACAAAAACGCACACACACACACACACACACATACACATATAATCAAATTATGAATAAAATTATGACAGGAACATACAGACAAATAAACAAAGTGACAAATACAGCAAACTGTACATTTACATATCTGGTTTATTCAAATGCTTGCTTCTTGTCTTTTAAACCATGGTGAAAACGCAGTCTACAGCCACAGAAAAACACCTGATTGTTTCAATTCATTGAACTAATTTCTCTTTTTTTCTTTAAAATGTTAAAACCCAAAGCAGGAGTAGCAGAGCAGTGATTTCCAACCTGATGAAAATTTGATCTGGGACATACTAGCACAGTTCATGAACAAATCCACTGATAAGCGCTAAACCAAATTCTCCTTTCAATGAAAACAAATGTCCAAAGGGGTCAGAGAATCCAACAAGAGACTATGGGTCCTGAGGAAAGGTAAAGGACAAATGTGCTTTCTCTTTCCTTCAGTAATTAATGCGACAACATCAAGAGAATGGCAGCCATACCAAGAAATGCAAGTCAAAAATACAAACAAAGAAAAAAGGAGAGGAAATTAAGAGATTAAAAGATGAAAAAAATGAAAACTTATATAGTTAAAAATAAAATACAGATATTACATAAACCAGTTACAAAAGTAACAACATAAATACAAGCACATTTCAAGAATTAGATTTTTGGAAGGTAAGAATTAAACATATCTGCCAGTCATCATCTTTGTGACATTATCAGAGACACATCAGAAAATCAGAGTACTAACGTTGATGGAAAAACTACACACAATGTTGTTTTACCTTCACCATCTCATTAGACAGAACAGCAGACTCAGGACTAGGGTCAATTCAACTGATCCAGGAGGTGAGCTTCAAAATTTATTCTTATTCATTTTTTTCTTACATTTATCTATTTGATTTATTGCCATTAATTAAATTCCCCTAAAGAAGTGTAATTTGTGACATGATTGCCCCAGAGGTAACTGTCTATGAGCTGGGTACATATCTCTCAAGATTTGATCCAGGCCTGTTTCCATCAGTCACCTCACAATAAAAGTTCCCATTTGCTTGCAGAAATTTTTACAAGGATGTGAAAGGAAAAAAGCAAACAAACAAACACTCTGATCAGAGCTTGTACAAAAATACATTTCCACCCTGATCCTCAACCGTTCTAGTTTTATTTATTGGCTACTCAATCTATCAGCAACTTAAAATTCCTTAGAAATCTCACTATATATATATATATATATATATATATATATAAAGCTCCACCTGATTTTGCTGCTGTACAGAGGTAGTTCACCCAAAAATGACAACAGAATCATTTACTTACACTCATGTTCTGCTAAACCTGTATTTGAATTGCCTGGTCCCCATCCACTTTCATTGAATGGAAAAAAAAGCATCTGATAAATATCTTGTGTTCCACAAAAGAAAGGTCATGCAGGTTTGGAATGACATGCGGGTGCGTAAATGATAAAATGTTCACATTTGGGTGAACTATCCCTTTAAGCTTTTAGTAAACACATTCATTTTCATTCTTGTGTAAACAGATCAAAACTGTGCACAGTTGTGGGACACAGATAAAACCTCTGTGAACCACAAGCTCTAAAAACTCAAACATAAAATTACAATTAATTTATTAATGTTAACAACAGCACAGGACATAGTGAGACTGTATATAAGTGCTGCGATGACAGATAGTTGATGATGATAGTTGTATTTGATTCCACATAATGCTGTGTCACTGTATGGGTAACCAGGAGACTATACATTATTGGTGTGACAGGGAAAGTGAAAGTGGAAACAGATCAGGTCCAACGTCATGAGAGGCTAAAAATATGAAATAGTCCTTTTTCTGTTCTGTCAACTGCACTCATTTTTTCATTGAGGAAAAATAATAATGGAAACCATCTTTGAGTTTAAGACTAAATGAATTTGTGTAGCATATTACAGATGAATCTCTGAAAAGAGCAGATGATGATGATGAAGATGGTGACCACTGGCTCAAGAGAACAAAAGGTTTTGTGCTGCAAAAGTAGGTAATGTTGCATTTCCAGCATAACGAACTAACTAACTAAAACAGAGGCTCATGGCACAATTTTCAGATAGTGGGCTATGTGTGTAGTGAGAGGGAAAAAAAACTATTACATATGACTCTTGAATGCAAAACAAGGAGTGGAAAAAAAAGCAAAATGGATAAACTCACTCTTACTTATCTTTACATTTCTGTCTTGAAATCTATACAAATCTTTATCCTGATTATTTGAGCTTAACTTTAAGAACCTTGTGCTTCTCCCAGGCTCCACAGTTCTTAGTGTGGATGCAAATGAGCGGCAGGGTGTCCATGCTTTGAGGTCAGAGTCAGTATGTGGTGTTGGTGTAAAACTACATTTTTGTATGTGCAGTCCAATAAAGTGTTGCGTTTTGATGCGGAGAGGGTTTGGAATAGTGCGTGTGTGTGAACATGTTAAGAATGGATATGTAAGGGAGGTTGTGTTTGGCGAGTAAGAACACTGCATATGTTGGCCATTTCTTCACACAAGAAATGCACGCCTGCACACTTAAAAATCTACGGATCTACAGCAAGATTAACAGAGTTTTTCAGAAAAGCACATCCAACTGTACTTCAGCAGAGATATGATGAGGCACAGGGCTTCAGAGAGAACCCACTGAGCAATGGGCCTTCCACAGTCAGCATTGAACACCAAGCTTAGGGAAGTTCGTCATTTCATTTGTCTCGTCTTCAGGTCGATCTCTCTGACTCTGCAGGAGGTTATCAGTTCAAAAACTATGGCCAACATTGGCCAAACCATAAAGACTTGTTTTTAGATCTTTATATGCAATTTAAATAGTACACACTCCTCTGCACAGCCAAGTCTACAATCAAATCCATAATGAGAATTATGTTGAGAATAATAATAATAATGGTTCTAATATAGTCATCATGTGTGGGTTCAGCAGCCTTCTTTAGACATTCATTGTGGTTGTTGCATATTTACAGGAAGTCATTTACATCCAAGGGGGGCAGCAGCGGTCAAAGGTGAGAGGTCATGATGTTATCTGAGTCTCTTCTCTGCCGAGTAGATGGACATGTAGTAGTCATTACTGCCCACGGCAAGATGAGGCTGATAAAGTAAAATAAAGAAAAATATAGTTTTTAATTTTCTAATACAAATGTTATAAAAGGTGTACAAAGTAATTTTTTGTTTTGTTGGCCAATACCACAGTGGCCTTACTGACATCTGTTAATGTGGTTGTATGTAAAAGCAAAAA
>NW_015649134.1:527204-529228 GCF_001515625.1 Sinocyclocheilus rhinocerous | reverse complement strand
TGATGAGTGTGGTGAGTTTTTTTTCATATCATAGTTTATGATAGGCTTGTCTTACAGCTTCTAGTACAGTGGTACTAGCTTTTCGTAAAAAACCCCCCCAAAAAAAACCTACTTTTTCCAACATATAGCATGCATGCTTTACTGTTGCGCTGAGGATGAACTCAGGATGTAAAGTGTCCTTTTTATAAGTAGTCTCTGGAAGTCCAAATCATTCTTGGATGGGTCACGTAATTCAAATGGTTGAAAAACAATTCACTGATTAATTGTAGTCTGTGAATAACATTTTATTTAGTATTAGTGAAATATTTACTTCCATGCTGCTATTCATCACTGTTACCAAGTTATGAATTCAAATATAATTCAATTTGTTTAATTAGTGTAAATTTATTTTTTCAAGTTTTATGCCGTTATGCTAATTTTTGTTTTAGTGTCATACTGCTCTCATAGTAAGTTATATCATTTGATATATTTAAAATATTTCCCCTTCAAGTAGCTTCAATGTAGACAGCTACTTTTGTTAACAGCTTGACTGTTGTTTAACTGCTTTAATTTATGTGTAACTTGTAGCTTGACAACTTACAGATTCAAATTAGCTTTCCCAGCAGTGCAGCTCTTAGTAATAAAGACTGTCTGCATTGAGAAAACTGTCTTACCCAGTAAGGGTGGAAGGCCAGGCAGCTGATGGCTCCGATTCTCTGGCCCATGAAACCATCATAGTACTTAATGTTGCTGATCACATCCCCATTGGAGTTATACACAGCTATAAACTGATTCATAGAGCCACTGGAGAAAGAAAGTGAGAGAACGAGAGAAAAAAAATTGTTAAAAAAAAGAGGCATGAGTTACAGGTATTTCAGGACTAGGGTGACCACCTGATTATTGCTCTGTCACAGGTGAGCAGACAAGATTCTGCGTGGACAATGCGGGGCATGTGGGAGAGCAATAACTTATTATTATTAGACTATGTAAATATCTATGTAAAAATCTTTGTTAGTTGGAAAGCCTGTTTGCAGTAAAGCTGAATTATAATACGCTTTAAATCGACAATAAGCTTTGTAAAATGTTTTTTTGGGTAACACTTTACAATAAGGTGTCATTTTTTAACATTAGTTAGTTAATGTATTAACTATCATGAACTAACAATGGGCAATACATTTGTTACAGTTTTTATTAATCTACAGTTATTCATTGTTTGTTCATGTTAGTTCACAGTGCATTAACTAAGGTTGACAAATGCAACTTTTGATTTTAATGCATTAGTAAATGTTGAAATTAACATTAACTAAGATCAATAAATGCAGTATAAATATTGTTCATGCTTAGTTCATGTTAACCAATACAGTTAACTACTGTTACCTAATGAACCTTATTGTAAAGTGTTACCGTTTTTTGTAACCGGCTCTGTGCAACTGGCACTCAATTTGCCAAGGTACGAGTGATAACACGGGACTATTCAGTCTACTAAATATAATGAACTGAATATAATTATTGCAGAATTGAATTTTTTTTTTTGAAGCTGCTTTGAATCAATATGCATTGAGAAAAGCATTATACATTTTTACCAGATGCAGTGCACCTTGAACAAAGCAGAGCATTCCCAACCAGTATGTGTCCTGGCAGATGTAACTGCTACTAACCTTTACCAGCTCTCTTTTGATGAGGTTCACACTGTCATAATTACTTTGTTTTGTCCATGCAGTTGTTATCAGCAAAAACACTGTCTGTGTTGGTTGGTTATTTTTTCTGCACTAGCTAGAACATTACAGCTGCACAAATAGATTTTAAAACCCGAATAATCTCAGTTTGCATTTTTATATAATTTTTTTTTGTTATTGTGGTATTGTAATTTCAGGGAAAAATAAATAATACAGAAAACATTGAAATGCGGGAAATTGCTTATGACTTGCAGTACACGGGACAATGCTTCCAATTTCGTACCGACCTGGTCGAGTGATATCATGGACATGACATTCCTTTGCATTTAATTTAGGCCCTGTGACCAGATTTTGAGGAGAGGCTCTCAG
>NW_015649134.1:498003-523409 GCF_001515625.1 Sinocyclocheilus rhinocerous | reverse complement strand
TTAAAGGCACAATATGTAAGATTTTTTTATTAAAATATCCAAAAGATGTGTACTTACATTATCCCAAATGTTTCGAAGAATGTTTAATAAGAAATTTTAACTAGTGACACGGACCGTGTCCATAGTGTCATTGTGTCGCCTGCCAATGACATCATAACCCCTTGATTTCCGGTTTTGTTTTGTAGAAAACATGGAAACACCAAAGACGGTGGCCTCGTTTCGCTTCGACGGCTTTCAGCCTCACCCTGCTTCATTCTACTACATTAATAAATCATTAGCTCATCCATGAACATGATTTCTGCCCGAGTCCCGTCGGACTGCATCGGCTGTGGGGATGAAGACGACAACTCCCATGATTCCACACTCAGTCACGGCGTCATCAAACTATGCCTTTGCCTCTTTGTTTATTTTGAATACGCCCTCTAGCGGATAATTTTTTTTTAATATTGTGCCTTTAAATGAACTAAAATGTGATGTTTTTAGCAGAATTATTTATTAATCAAGTACCTATTTTAACCAAATTTGAGAAATGTGTATCTATAAGTCGTCATGTGTGTCACTGCCTGTTGACATCAGGCACACTGAAAAAGTTCAGTGAAGTACATGGACAGAACAGCATTTACACATGCATTCCTCCAAACATGGCTTGAGTGATCAGATCTCAAAAGATCTGGGCCCCATTTATGCCTTGATTTAAAACGGGCAATTTGTAAATGACCCAAGATGAACCTTAATGCCAGGTGTAAAGAGGGTCATGGATGCAAAGGAAAAGTTTGTCTTCTGTTTTTTTTCTTTTTTTCTAAACCGTAATATTTTGCATCATGGAACTGATTGTATAAATGATGCAGGTGCATCTCTCACCAAGCGAACAGGTTTGCTTGTGGATGAATGTCCAGAGCCGTCAGTCCTTTCACTGTCTGCAAGATGTTAATTGATTCTGGTGTCCGTGGGTCAAAGAACCGCACATCTCCATTCACACTACAAGAGAGGAGAACCAACTTGTGAGCTAAATACAAGAAGACCGTGAGATAAATTCTTTAAATTAAGTGATAGAAATTATGAAGCAAAGAGAAAAGCAGTTACCTGACACTGATAATGTGTCCTTCAGGCTCCTTCTGCAGATGTGCCTTCACCACCCAAGCACCGTGTTCTCTATACGTCATCACACGACTGTAGAAAGAGAGTTGATTGGTATAAGCAGTTACAGTCCACAAAATGTAGGCAGCATTACTAAACACTGACCACTAGAGGGAGCTGCAGGAATGCACTGCACCAGAACACAGAATAACAATGATCTCTGTAGTAACAGCATAGTGGAGAAATTATAATTCTTTAGAAGGATGTTTCTTCCACTACTGGCATTTTTGGCACTGTGGACTTTCAAAAGACCATTCAAAAGTCTGGGTAAATAAGAGTTGCCACACAAGACCACACCCCTTCTCTTAGTTTTCTTCACACATCATGTCTCCTATTTTAAGCATGCACTTTACTGACACTGTCTCTTTGGTAACCAAGAACACTAGCTTCTAGGAAAAAGAAAAACCAAACAAACAAACCCCTCCCCCCCAGAAGAAACCACTTTTAAACTAGAATGAAACATGACCACAAGCACTCCAGCAATGTTACTGGAGGCAAGGGGGTTCTCATACAGTATACTCCTCTGTGACAAAATTTTAGTATGTCAAAGGTTATGATGCAACTTCACTTCGATTTAAATTAAGCAATTTATACCCTTAAAGTATAGTGGTAGCCAGGCTGCAAGCAAATTAATGAAAAGGAACTCATCAACAGTATGAAGCAGGAAATGTCAGCATGAGCTGTGGGACACAGAGGTGGAATGTTTAAAGGTGCATGAAAGCAAAGAAATAACAAGGCATGGAAGAGAGCCGACGCATGTGACTAGCAGAAGGAAAATCTTCAGCATTTGGAAATGCTAGAGCCAAAGGGAGTTGTTAAATTAGCATTATTTAAATATTCACAGGGCTTTTTATGACTTAATTACAACGTTTTCTCATGGAATTTGTGGGTGAGTGGACACAGATATGCGAGTTACTGTCACAGATACTTTTATCCAACCAAGACCAAAAGCAAGACAAAACAAGCTCAGTGGTGCTGGACAGGAGTGACATTGCGCATAGCCACAAGATTCATGCTGAATCATTTTCTGATATAGCAGTTAGAATTTATTTTAGATTTCGAGATGTCTGATTTATGAAATCATCCCAGTTGTGGTGGAACTTCAGAGATGAATATATTTATGATTCAGTAATATGACTCTTTTTAGAGGTCTCTGAGTGTTGACTGACTCTTTTGATTTTCCCCAAAGGTCAATAACAGCTCAATCCTTTATGACTCATCTCATATGATTGTTAGCGAAGGTCTCAGGTGTAATATAACTCAGGTGAGTTATATTACAGGTATGTGTTGTTCGATATGTTAATGATTGTAGACAGAGATCTGTGAATGCTGACACACCATTCGTTAGGTCCCATTCTGCGGTCGTACACACGAACCGATCCGTCTCCAAGACCTGCAGCTACCAGTGACCGCTGAGGATCACATGATAGGCTGGTCACACAGCTGTCTGCTCCTGTTGGGATGTCCTGCAACACAGACATAAAAGCTGAATGAGTTATTGGAGGAGTGCAGTTAAATATCAATTAAATATCAAAGCATTTAAATACCATGCTAAGATATTAAAGAGTGAATGATATTTATATGCATTTTATATAAGATTTCATTGATTTACATTACAAGCTAACAGAATTTCTATTTGGCCATAAAAATATCAGCAACTGCATATAAATATCAGCAAACAAATTGCATATTTTTGCTCAGTGTGGGCCTCTGAATAAAACTGATTTACATATAGATTTAGAATGGTTGCTTTGCTTAGACAATGGTTGCTCTGGTGTAGATATTTCCAAAGATAGATTTTTAGTACATATCAGAACACATGTTGTGCGGTTCAATACTTCGAGATGTATAATATTATAATTGGATCACATCTGAAACTTCATCAAAAGTGTGAGAGACACACAGCCCATAAAAATGGAACCGGAGGAACAGTTTCAATAATTTCTAGTGTGGTTCACTTCATATTTGTCCAGTATGGCGTCTCATGAAAGCAAGTCTGACTGCACAGTGAAATGCCAGCCTTAGAGTTCCTGCCTTAGACAAACTGCTAAATTGAACAATGACTGATCACCAAAAACAATGATACAAGGATATTCAGTATCAAACAATGGAAACGTTCATGTAGGAACTTTGAAAAGTAGAAATTTTAGGCAGAGAGGGACAAAAGAGAGGCCAGAGGGAGACTAATATGGAAATTACTTTTTTATCTAACTATGAAGCAAGACAGTGGTGCACATAAATGATGGAACTACAAAGCTCAAAGAGAACTGATGCTTTTAAAGTGAAGGTGTGTGTGTGCAGGCATGTGCAACTCAGCCAGTACCTGCACTTTAATTTCTCTTTCTGTGTCCCAGATCCGTATGACTCTAACGTCACCTGACGTCATCAAGAGGCCAGTCTCCTGCTCCCAGTCCACCACCATACCTGCACCTTCAAAAGAGAGTACAGAAGGTTTACACACATACACACTCAAATGTACAACTCTCTGGGCTCTCCTGACATGTCAGTACATTATGATAAAATATAATACAGTCACACACTCACCTTTTGGTTGATTTACATTTCTTTCAGAATAAAAATATTGGTGACTTTCACTTTCATGAATGAATGAATACAACGCTTTCACGAATGGTCTTATAAAACATTGAATAATTAGATGCACAAAGTGAACCTTTTATATAATGGCAAAATAAAAAGTTTAAACCAAATGAAAGAAAGAAAGAAAGAAAGAAAGAAAGATCAAAGCCACATATGGGACTTGATTAACAAAAGATCAAGATCAACAGACCTTAAACTGAACCTTTTAGCTTGTAATTACACTAACTCACAGCTTATGAAATGGTTAGTATTCTATGGTTCAAGGCCTAGCTCTGGTCAATTTTGTCGTAAGAATGATGTGAACAGATATGGAGGCAGAGGAATTACAAAGAAAAGAAAAAAAAAGAAAAGAAAAAAAACAGCAGACACATTCATATGACTGTTAATTTGTTAACTTCAGGTTTAAACTGCAATTATTTATGGAGTTATTCATGCTGACACCAATCAGAGCTGAGCTGATTTCATTTATGATCCAGTAAGAGGATTCTCTTCGAGAGACTCGGTTGTGTGATTCTCCCTTGTAGATTACACGATGACTTCATTAGTTTGAAGAGAATATAGATTATAGACAGCAACTGTAAATAAAATTAAAAGGAAGATAAAATGTAGAATAAATGAATAAAAAATAGATGTGGTTCTCAAGTGGTTCTTAACTGGTTTTACTTCAGGTTCCAGATTTAACATTGGACATTAAAAGGCAACCTAACAGACATTTTTATTGTACAAAATTACATATTTCCTCAAAATAAAATATTGAAATTCAGTGACATTATTTAATGAAATAATGGCAATTAATTATTCATTAATTTGTTCATTCATTGATTCATTCATTCATTCAATAAAACTTATTATTTTCTTAATTTGGTTGTGTGTTTGGTTTTAAAACATCGTTCCAATTTCTATGTTCTGGGAAGTAAATAATTCTCTTTACAGAAAAAAAGGTCAGTGCAAACTATGTTTATCATTGTATTTTCTCTTGTGTTTACCTATGGTTTTCAAGGATAAGAACTTGTGTATGTGAACATACACCCAAACATCACAGCCTTACATGCTTGTTGAACATTCAATGTCAAATGGGCATTAACAGGGAGTTGGTTTTCCTTTTGCTGCTATAATACTGTAGCTCCCACTTTTCTGAAAGGCATTCCATTTTAAGTTAGAACACAGCTGTTGTGATGTTCTTGCATTTAGACAGAAGAGCAGAATATTCAGCATCAGACATTGATTTTGGCATTGCAATTCAACCCAAAATGTTCAGTGGGGGTCAGGTCTTTGTGCAGGCCAGTTAAGTGCCTCCACTCTAGAATTTTCTCTACTTGCAAGTCATTTGAATGTTTCTAGAATGTCACTATATGGTGTCCACATACAGTATAACGTATATATAAAGGCTGGAGGTGCTTTGGTTATTATTATTTTTTTTTTGATAAACAATTTTATGATTTAATTTTTACATTTAATTTCAACTCATTTTGTGCACAAAATGGTCAGGTTAGGTCACAGGGCTTCCGGCTTCAGTTTATTGCCTGGGTAGACCTCTAGATTAAACTGACCAAAACAAACTTCTAATTTACTGCAAAGCTTCAGCTCCCATGCTAACAGCACCTTCTGCAGGACAAGAGGGAAATTTTGTCCTGACTGGTCTGGAGCCCTGGTTCAGTTCTGATTGACTGGCTGTCATTCTCTGATGCTGTTCAATCACTAGAGTAAAGAACACTCTTATATGAGTGCCCCAAACACACAGCTAAAAGTTATGTGGAGCAGGAAATGCTGGAACTGTAGCACTGCTGCCCTACTTTCAAAACTTCTGCTGTCTATCAAAAATCCAATCTTAGGGAAGAGAAAACCCCCTCACATTCATCCCTCCAAACACTGCTGAGAAATAAATGGAGAAGCCAAGGGAGAATTTCACATCAGGAATAAAAACTTTATGAAGCACATTCATCATGAATTTGGTTCGTCTTCACTGTTTGGAATTCCAGCGTTATGCTTACGTGAATAAACTCAGACCTAGTAATTAATATGAACTTTCAACTGCTTAACTAATTAATATGCAAAAAGACGTTTGTGTATAGCGCACACACACACACACACAGAATATATTATGCACACAAAATATAATCATTCTTATCAACACAAACATACATATATTCTCTTCACCCAGTAGCACAATATACACATGTGCACGCACACACACACAGTTTCTGATTCAGGCAAGATTAATACACACACTTTTTGTTGATGGTAATGTTGATCAGGGAATATTACTAAAAGCAAATTATAAATCATTTTTATTACCTTAGAAGTGTGTTATAATAAACAAGAGCAATGAGAAAGCCCACACGAAATCCAAATTTCTATAAAAATTTTATGCTCATCATTCAAATTCCTACAGGTTGTACACTTCCTGTGTGTTTGTAAATTTTAAAAATTTGTTTTTCTGTACTAAAATGAGCTCTGTACTAAAGTTACTTTTACTTCCTTTCTACAGAATTCTGGCCATTTTTCACCAAAAATAGTGCTTAAAAATGAAGAAATAAAAACAAATTAAATATTGGTCTGTGTTGACTTCCACCAATCAGAACTGCAGTAAGAACGAAAAGAGCCAATCAGATGAATGCAGATAAGAATGTTAGGCTATAATTGGGAACGGGAAAACGTTAGATGCTTAGTGCTACATGTGCAAACACCAAATAGAGGTGAAGTAAAAGAAGAGAGAGAAGCACTCACCTCCCTGTTTACTTCTGTCAAGATAGATTGAGACCCGACGGGCCAAACCTGTGAAAGGAGAAGAGGAAGAGAGGGGAAGAGCACAAGAAGGAGATCAGGAAGACTCAGTATATTAGCCAGAGGACACCACCATGTTAGCACACATGAAAGCACACAGCCAGGATGTGATCTGTAGCCCTGTCCCAAACACAGCACTTCATGCACACTTGTGGTCTTCCATTAGCCTTTACACAAATGTCAGTGAAGTTCACAAGACAGCAGGGTGTTTCATCTTTCAATTTAGATTTCAGAAGGGTGCTCCAGAATGTCTCCCTAGTGGCTACTATGTGCCCTCAATGCACACTTGGCCTATCAACACTTTATGTGGCATTACATTATCAATGTGTGGCGTAAGGTTTCAGGGCAGCATTTGGGACTGGGCCTATCAGAGACACACACACACACTTTTACATCAAAGCAGACTCTCTCACACACACTGGTGAATACATACACACCCAGAGATATGATCCACAGTTATATTCCACCTGAATTTAATTCACCTCATATCTTATCTACATCCACACATACACACACTGCAGGAAAGGGAGGGAGAACAAGGCTGTGGTTTCCCAGCATGACATCTGCCAAGTAAATCAGGTTTTCTCACAGGGAGCCGAATAGCAAGGCTGAAATCAGCACTCAGAGCCAAAACTTTGCTCATCCATCTTAAAGTAGCACTGACAGATAGATGTGCAGGAGTTCTTCAGGAAAGCCAGAAGCTCAAGAACCTCCTTGCGTTCTGATATACGTGACTGAGATTTTCTCCTGGCATTAAGGTTTTTATTGTGACAGAGCCATTTATTGAGTTATTATCCCAGTTTTATTTATAATTTTTTTTATTGTTTGTGATGATCTGGATTCATTTCATTTGGGAAATAAAGATTCTCAGGAAGAGAATCCGTGAGTGTATTTTTTTATATATATAAATGGAAAAATTGGAGGTCAATGTGTGTAAGGATATATACTATAAAACTATTATACGTGCGAATATATATATATATATGATATACAATATATAACAACAACAGGTAAGTTACACACTAGGAGATCACTGTCTGATTGCAAATGGCAATCCTTTAAATAAACACTTTAACCTCTTGAGACCCGGCAAAACATTTTAGGAAAAAATAAGTATTTTTTCATGTCATTACATTGTTTAGAGCATTAAAAAAAAAACATTTTTTTTAAAATGTCAAAATTATATTTCATTCATAAGTTATGCTATGTCCTTGGTAGAGGACATCGGGACTCAATCATCGGGACCCCATAACATTTTCCTGAGATGTTGATTTATGACACACAGTTTAAAAATTAGTCAGATTTAAATAATAATTACAAAATATTATCATTTCCATAAGAGTGTCACTAAATTAATATCAGACATTTTTGAAGACCATGGAGAGGGAGTGGTCATGGTGAAACATCCAAATTATCTCTGGGTAATATACATTTCTGGGTAATATACATTAGTATTAAACATTTAGTATCTCTGAAAAGCCCTGAATGTGCTCTGTACAGGACATCCAGACTTAAAACTGTGGCATGCATAGTCTCAGAGAAATTCCCTAAAATATAATGTCCTCATATGAGGTCTCAGGAGGTTAATAATAAAAATGGTAATTTACTCACCCTCATGTTGCTCTAAACCTAGTTAGTTAAAACTAGTTCTTAGCAAATAAAAGAAGAAATAAAGAATGTTACAGTCACCATATAGTATACAGTGGCTTTCAAGCTCCAAAAACTCTAAACAGTAATTCATACGCCATGAAACAACTTGTGCACTATAATACAAGTATACTAAAAAAGGGGTTCCCAACCATGTTCCTGGAACCAACATTTTGAATGCCTCTAAATTTGTCTAGGAGTCTCTACTAATGAGCTAATGAGTTGAATCAGGTGTGTTTGATTAAGGAGACATGCAAAATGTGAAGTGTTGGGGTGACTCCAAGAACATGGTTGGGAACCATTGTATTAAAGTATACTAAAGAACAGCTTTGTGTGACAATTTTCAATGAAAAATCTCCCTCTTTTTAGCTCCCAATTGCCAAGTAGCAATCGATCATGTGACACAAAAGAATTATTGGCCTTTAGCAAGCATTATCATACTGCTGACAGAAGCCTTGTTCCTCCTTTCCAATGACCGAGGAAAAATGTATTTACAGACATTACAGAGGAAATGTATACACGCAGATTTAGCAGGGCAATCACAAAAAGTTGTTTATTAAAGTAAATGAAATAAAGAAAAAGATAGTTTGAGCACCATATGTAGGGAAAAACAGGAATGAGAAAGCACTAAGGATGAGGGCTATAGCAACCAAACTTGGAGGACACAAACGTTTATGATTTCTATTAAAGCTACAGATCTTTTACTTAAGCATTCCTGGAATGAAACCATTTCACTTTAAAATTTGGGTAAAAGTGCCATACAGCATGGATTCATATACAACTTTTTCATGTAGAAATTTTATTCATGAATTTTAAATTTGGTTAGGAAACAGTGGTAAGGTCACAAAGACATTCTAGGATTTCCCTCTATCTACTGTTCTGATGGAGCCATGACCCGGCTAAGATTATGCCACTGGTCTATCTCCCTGCAGCTGTCCTAAAAAACAGTTTTAATGAGAGTTCTGAGATCAGCTCTATGATATCTATATGTGAAGAAAAGACTAAAATGTAAATAATTAACTGAAAATCTTGCATTCCGCCATTTGCTCGCTTGGCATACTGTGCTCACAAAGGCTGTGTTTGCTATGGTACACTGTTTGCTGCACAGTATATACCTGAAGTATTACAGTATATAAAACAGTACAAAATATGCAAAAGTTTAGTTTGTGTCATGTTTTATCCATTTTTATTCAAATATTTCTTTAGGCAGTCCAAACACATAATGAGTCAAAAAAGACTGAGTGGGATTCAATATTTTAAAGTGTGCTCTTGCTTACGGCACACACTGGCAAATCTAGTAAACCATCTGGATAGTTGCATACATTGCATACATTTGCATAATGTGCACTATACAGAATATGGAGAGACAGCATACTGTAGAAACATTGAGTAGTGCTATGCAGTATGCAATTTCGAACAGAACCAAATTTCATTTGTTATTGTGACAGTATCAAGTTTGAACGTCGAAGTGCAAATGAGACATGAGAGCTAAGAAGTCAAGACTTTCAGAGAATAACGCATTTCAATCTATTTCTCATACAAACCTATTAAATGGAATTATATGAAAAACTTTTATGATACCTTTTTGTCCTTTTTGACAGTGACAGTTAATATCTAATTGTGTTGTATGCGATAGGCAGTCTTAATGCTCTGCCTTTTGTGTTCTACAGAAATAAAGAACACAAAAATAATGTTTTGCACAACATGGGGTATAGATGAGGTGAACTATTCCTAACAATGCATCTCAAAGTTGAGGCTGACTGCACACACACACACACACACACACACATCTGGTCAGCTATCCTTGTGGGGACTCTCCATAGGCATAATGGTTTTTCTACTGTACAGACCGTATTTTCTACTGCCCTACACCAACCCTACCCCTCACAGGAAACTTTGTGCATGTTTTGATTTTCAAAAAACTTCATTCTGTGTGATTTATTAGCTTGTTTACCCGTGAGTACCTCAATATAGGTCGCCACCGTGACACGAGTCCCCATGAGTCTGTGTGTATTCCGGTTTAAGTCCCCACCAGAATGACCGACACACACACACACACACACACACACACACACACACACACACACACACACACAAACACCCACAGAGCAGCTGGGGGAAAAAAACAGTGTGCCTGTGAGTCTAACTGGGTTTAACTGACAGGTTGTGATAAGCCCCACTGCTGACAACTAATGTCAGTCCTAGACTTACTCATGCTGACTCTGACTTGTCCTTCAGCTCATTTCAATGTGCAATTTAATTTCTCAAAATCCCACCAAGAATAACCAGGTTATGAGACAAATTCATCTAGATACAACAGATGAAGCAGGTAAGCTCCACCATCTATGAGGAATATTGAAATAATGAATAATGAAAAGGCTCTGAGACTACTGTATACTATTATTTTGTTTAGTCTTGTCAGTTTTGTAATCTGATATGAAGAGGCTTAACTTCTTCAACAGACGCAACAACAATTATTTGTCAGTGATCTGAATTCATACGATTTTCAGTCTGTTCACAAACAGAAAAGAAGAAGGGATAGAACTAATATTAATCACGGAAAACTGAGAAGCATAACTGAAAAAATATAAATGTGTTGAACAAAAGTAAGCTAATTAGCCATTATGTAGCTTAACGTGTAATGTAAATTATATGCATACTCAAAAATAGCAAAAGTTCCAGTTGGGATAATAAATACATTCACACAAATGTTGTCCAACACAAAAAACTGTGAAATAAACACAACTGCCAATATTTTTTTATAACAGCGAACTGAAAAATTTTGAAATAGACCCACAAAACTATAACTAATATAATGACTAACATTCTGCTTTCATACCAGAGCACCCATGGGCATCTCTACAGTCCCGCGTCATGCAGGAAGACTGGAAATTCCGACAGCTTTTTCCAAACACTGGCCGAGCAGAGAGTAGACGGGGGAAAAGAAACTCCGATGACAGAAGAAGAGCGGTATCCACACAGAGAGTGTATGAGTGTGAAAGCAAACCTCGTGTGGTGGGCAGCATGTCGGACAGCCCCTGCCACGCTGTGACCATCTCTGGATTCCTCTGGTCAGCAAAGTTCTTCCAAATTCGCAAAGCTCCGTCATCTGAACAAAAAGTGGCATGGTGCAAGTCAGCATAGAAAGTGACAAACATGAGAACCGATCAAAGTTTGCATCAACATGACTGATAGGTGAACTGACCAGTGGCAGTGAGGAGGAGAGAGCAGTCATGCCCATTAAGGTACTCCATAGCTGTAATGCGTGTGTATCGTGGGTTCCCATTGTAGAAATAATCCAACCTCTCTCCTTTCTCCCAGTCCCAAAAACTGTTCCACACACAGAGAACACAGTTGAATATAGTTCACAATGCCTCTCTATGCACATCTAGCTAGACTGCTAGCTTGAGTTCAGTTCATAACTGACAAGTGTAACATGCCAAATACATGTCACTAATGAACAGATTACATTATAACAATATATGTTACAAAATATGTTATACCTATGAGCAATATGGCTGGCCAACGTTTGTTAAAAATAATCAGGTTTTATGATTTTCTTAGTGGAAGGAGGAATTATTTTTAATCATTTTAATTTATTTGCAACAATGTACCAATACATGGTAAACAGCAATATTTACCACATATATTTTCATTTTTAAGTATGTACAACACAACCTCAACATTTCTGAGTGATGACAAAAGAATCACTGCATCAGTGTTTTGATCCAAACTTGATTAGAAAAAATGGATTCACGTACAATAATCTTCATGAGCATTTTTATAAATGAGGTTTAAATCAGAGACGGTATTAAAATATCTGTCTTGGCGCACTCATATTCACAAATTGTGACAGAGAAGAGGGGGCAAAGATTACCTAAATATGGCTTACCATGATCATTAGGAGATTTATAACAAATTCTACAGTGTTTCCCAACAGAATTGTGTGAGACTGTGGTAGAGGGATCTTGGTACTTTGTATTGTAATTCAGCTGGACAAATAAATGTAAATTAAAATGTATAATTTTAAATAAGTATAGTATTTACTTCAAACTACAGTAGTAAAATTACAATGCTGTCTTAATTTCTTTTTCTTCACTTGAAAGAGTTAAACCCTCAAGCTTTTAATTTGGCAGAAAACTACAGGTTTTCAAACACATGCATTCTAGTGATATACAGGAATAAAAGTAAAAATAGAAATGTTGGAAATAATGTGAATGTGAAAATAAAGCATAACTGGCACACACTGTTTCCAAATGCAGAGATGGAGTTCGCTGCATTCACTATGAACCGAGCTGCTCTGAGATGGTTAAAATGCTGGGTCATTAGCTGCTTGTGTAAACACAGTGCCACGTTTCTATTTGAAAAACACAGTGAAATAGATAATATACTTATTTAAATTGCAGCCCTTTGTGATTTGATAAACACACTAAGGTATATCGGTTCGATTTTAATTTGATTGATAGATGCTTTGCCAAAGCAATGACACAAAACAACATTAGAGATTTTTTATGTTATTATGAGAGAAGGGTATATATATCGGTTCATTATGAAACTTAGGCAGGGCAGATTAGACTGGTGGGCCAGCAGAGTCTACGTAATTATTGGGAAACACTGTTCTATGCGATACTTGCTTATGTACGCTTCTCTTTCAAAGAGTTATGATTGTAAATGAATTTGGTTGTGTATGTTACTGCCACTCACCAGATTGAGTCTTTATCAGCTACAGCGATGCAGGGGTTAAATGGATGAAATTTCACCACTGATGGAACTCCGGGGTTTCTGTTGATGAAGATCTGATCATCTAACCGTGTCACTCCTAAAACCACGAGAGGGATAGATAAGAATGTTGATCAGTTAGAACAGGTTTAATTAGTGAAATGTTGAGCTTGAATAATGACCACAGCAGTCTTTTGGTTTACAAGTTTTTGAGGAAAATGAATGAGGGTGACGCTACTGAACTTCAGTTTGAGACTTGCAGATGAGAAAAAAAAAAAAACCAGCATGAAGGGAACTCAGAGGGAATTGAGGATTTGATTCAGTTCCTCCAGCTAGACTGAATAAGGGTAGCCCCACTCTCGGCTTCAGAGGGGAGGATGGCGGAGAGAGTGATGAAAGGAGAAAGACACATGAGAGTGAGCAGGATCCTCCGCTCTGACGCAATCAGTCCTGCGCACTTGTGTGTGTGTGTGCCGGCACTGACGTAAGCATATTAGTCATTCTGTTTGAGACTCCGCTGACTTCAGCCAGGGAGCCATGCATCTCTTTCTTTTAAGCTTGGGGCTTTCACACACAAAAACTACAGCATATAACTGGTTCACCCAGTTCCACTTGTGAAATCCACATTATTATTACTCAAAAGCATCTAATGTACAGAGATTAAAAGCATTTCTGATAAAGATTTACTGCAGACCAGGGGTGTCGCAAGCCCCAGTGAAATAACGCTGTCCCCCAAAATATTACTGATAAATTATTGTCTAATTATAGGGGAGACCGGGGGCAATTGTAACAAGGGGCAAGTGTAACACACTCAAATCCTCCAATCAGAAAAAAGCTAGCGTGATGACACTTAATCTGCACATGCTCAGTAGGATTCTCTCTCTGCCTGTGAAAAAGGAGCACAATCATTTCACCTCAGCAGAAGTAAAAAAATAAATAAAAATGATTTTGAGGTATGAAAGTAACAGTATTTTTCTTCTGCTGTCTAAAGTTTAGATGACTGCGAATTTAAACTTACATACATTTTATCTCTAGGTTATTCATAAAAAATTAATATGAACAACCAATGCTAACATAGGCGTGGCTAGCTAGCATAAGAGATTTTATCATGGCTGCAACATCAGGGGCAATTGTAACATTGTGTTCCCCCAAGCCACATGGCCCAATGTAAGCACCTTGTTTGTCTGTGGTGACATACTTTTCTGTCAGAAAATGAACATATTTAAATGTAAAACTAAAATTTAAAATGTAAAAATTATTATTATTAATTATTAAAAAAAGATTAGTGTTACATATTAAATAATATGTGGCTTTTAAATCTTTAAAAAAAAATAAAAAGAATATTGTCTCCACATGATCTGAGTTTGAGTTATTCTGTATGTCTATCTTGTACCATTTCATTAAAGTTTGGTTAAAGACTGTTCTTGACTCATCAGCTGATTAATGTATTTGAGTGAAATATATTTAAATAAATTATATATATTGTATTAAAATATATTAAAATTATTAAAATCTAGTTACCACTAGAATAGAATAGTTGCCTAGTCTTCTGCAAAAATCGAAATAGACTTTAGCTTTTTCTTAAGTAACATTATTAGATACTATAGCAGTAAAGTGATTACTTTGAAGTAGGCTTTTATTGCCCCCACCAAGGGGGCAATTGTAACACTCTGACTTCTTGCATTTAATTTAATTTAATATAATATTATAGTCTTCTCCTTATTAGTGAAAATATATCAATTTTATTATTAATTAGTGCACCTATATTTGTTTCTTGTATCAAAAGATTAATCAAAAGATGATTAGTGTATTTCAAGTAGTCTGTGAGTTATGTAAAAAATGTTACAATTGCCCCCGGTCTCCCTTACTACACTGTAAAATTAGTTAACCTTACTTAAAAGAAGCATGCAAACCGATTGCCTTAAAAAAAAGTAAAAGTAAAAATAAAGTAAAAGTAAAAAAAATGTTTTAGTTTCAGCAACTAATTCATTTTAAGTTAAATATACTAGGTGTGTATTCCAAATAACTCAGTTATTTAAGTTGAGATGTCTAATGAAACATTTACTCCAACTTGGAATTTCTCAGTTGTATTTACTTGAACAGCGATCCAATTACTTGTTAAAACCATGCAAACCGATTGCCTTAAAAAGAAGTGCTACTCCAGTAAATTAAGTGCTTCAACTGTCCAATTAACAATAGCACACATGCATTTTTAAAATAAAGCAGTCTATAGTCTTAATGTTTATAGACCCATCCTTGACCTAACCACAGGCTCTACACTCCTTAGCATAAAGGTAACCTCCCCAAAAACAGAAACTGAAACCCTTTTAAAACCAAACATAACAGAACATTAAACACTGACAGATCTCCCCCTATATTAATCTTGTGCAAAAACACATCAAATAACACTTAATTTCAACATTTACTCCTGGAATCTGAAGCAAAGCATGCTGGGAACTATAAACTAGCTTGACATAATGGCACTCATAACAATCAATTTATCAATTTATCTGTGCAGTTGCGCACTATGGCTGCAGTCGCCATCATCCAGGTGGATGCTGCACACTGGTGGTGGACGAGGAGATACCCCCCTCACAATGTAGAGCGTTTTGAATGCTTAGAAAAGCGCTATATAAATGTAATGAATTATTATAATCTTAACTAGGGTTTTCTGAGTAACAAAGGCATAGTACGCAAATAGTACAGATTACTAGATTTTTACAATTAAAATCAACCATTTGTGTACATTAAGTAAAGTCAACTAAAAAGTGTTAGGACATTTGTTAGATTTTATATGTTATGCCCACATATGACTGAAAATTGCTAAAATAAGACAGCATGGTAGTTTCATGCTTACAGCTGGAAACCAGTACCTCTTTGAGTGATGCGTTGGCTTTGTCTGCGTACTCGTGCATTGCGTAAGAATCTCCACTCTCTCTCCTTACGAACTTGACTCTCCAAATCATGCTCTTCTGGAATCTGAAAGAGAAGAAAGAATTACATTTTCAAATGATGGAGCACCAAAAGAGTCACCTTGTTTAAAACCATAAACATTCAAATATACACATGCAGTTTTGACAATTCTGAAAACAGAAACTCTCTAGAGACTGTAATTGTGTAAAGTCAAATTACCTTTATATTGTGCTTTAAGCGATACAGATTGATTCAAAGCAGCTTCACAGTAATAAAGAGGAAAATAACAGAATCAAAGATGCAAACTTCATGAAATACGAGAATAAAGAATAATGGTTTTATCTCTCTAAAAAAGGGATCTCGACTGTGGTCTCTCACTCTCTCGATTTTCCATGTCTGTCAAATTTCTAAAAAGTGTGACTGATATTCTTTCTTCCTCTCCTCAAACTCTGCCTCTCCATTTGTAAGAATGAGAAAACTGCAAAATAAGCTAAATAAAGTATTTTCACGGATGCACACACAGAGCTGAAGCCCTAAGAGAGAGAATCACAGCTCTAGCTAATTAGCCCTGATCGATCCAGTCTTCCAGATAGTAGCTCCAAGGAAGGGCAGTTCCCATGCCGCAAGTCCAAGTCCAAGCTCCTCAAGCAGGGTAAGAAATCACACCTGTCTCTCTTCCTGGAGCTCTGGGGCTCCATATCAATCTCGTAATGAGAATCAATAATTTGTTTTTTCATGTGGAAATGAAGCAGTGAGCTTGTACATGTGATTACTTGCCCAGCTGGGACTGTGAATACGTCAGAGTTAATGGTGTCCTCAACAGTGGTTATTATTCTGTCACATGCAAACACTCATTCATAGTCAAGTCACCAGTAAGTCACCAATATGCACTAACACACATCCCTCTAATAGACTGGAATAGAGCTATTCTCTCTCAAGATGGATTTCTCAGTTTGCACAAAAAAGTGTTCTTAACTTTGTTATCCATTATGCACATTTCAAACTTATGTCCAGACTGCTCTCTGTTTAGTATACTTTCTGAATTACTGCACGAGTTGTACATGCGGTTCCTTTTTTATCAAGGAACCTCAAGAACACTTGCTTTCTTATGCACTGTTGTAAGTAGATGTTGAACAATATGGATTTTTTTTTTAAATGACTGATTATGATATTTAGAGAGCAGTGTCGCCAATAACTAATAAAATACAAAAAGATAAAACTGTAATAATATAATATAATGACATACAAAACTGATGAAATTAAATCAAAATATTTACACAATATTTAATAGAAAATATTTATAATACGGTAAATAGACAAAACCTTAATTGGTAATTGACTCAAGAGGGAACTATAATAATTATTCTGTAATTACATAATAACTACATCAATGTCATTATTAAAGGGATAGTTCACCTTCAGTTGCTGGTCCCCATTGACTTCCATAGTATGGAGAAAAGAAAAGAAAAGAAAAAACCTTATGCAAGTCAATGGGGACCAGCAACTGAAGGTGAACTGTCCCTTTAAGCTCTCTGGACTACATTCTGTGTTTGGTTTGGAAACTGTCATTGTATGACGTGTTGAGGAAATTAACACCACTGTTAGATCTATAAGCATCCTGGTTGAGAATAGGCAGGTGAAAATAATGGTCGACCTCCATCTCACCTTAACCAATAACCATCACCCCCCCACCCCCCTCAATATATATTCATCACAACCTTGTACACAACCTATTATATTCAAACTTTTATCCATTCCCAGACATGCCTGAGCTCTGACTCCCTGATTATTAGAGTCTGAAATATTAAAATGGAGTTTTCCACATAATATATTATCATTTGCTTAAAAAAAAAAAAAAAAAAAAAACTTTAATCATCACAGTCAAAACTTCAGGGATTCATCAAGTCAATTAAACCTGAATCACCAAAGTCAATTAAACTTCAGGGATTGTGAATCAGTTTCTGGTCTTTGGTGAAAATGAAAGTGATAACAGGTTCACTGGAATGGCAACAGCATGACAACACCCAAGGAAATGGTTTTGCAGGTGGTGGGCACAGACAATTGCTTTCTCCTTATCCTTCCAGACTGATTTGTATCTAGTTTTGTGTTTTGTTAGGGTCCTTCTCACTACCTGTGCATGAGGCAGTACGTGCAACCCAATCAGGTCGCACAGGTGTTCCAGCTTCTCCAAGATGGCACATCCATATGTGTCATAGCAAGGAGATTTAGTATGTCTTCTAGCACAGTTTCAAGAATATGAATGAGAGATCAGGAGATGGGCAATTGCACAAGGAGAGCTTGACAAGATTGTAGAAGGGAAACAACCCAGCAGCAGGACTGGTATCTGCTGGAGGAACAGGAGGAGCACTGCCAGAGCCCTCAAAAATGAGTGTGGCATGACAGCCCAATGTACTCTAGTGGGATCTGTGCTCACCTGCTGCAGGGAACATACAATACCTGAAACAGAATATTAATAAAAACAGTACTATCCCCTCCACACTTCAGAACTGTGGTCTTTCACACAGACACACACACACACACACACACACAGACACACAGACACACACACACACACATCAACACACAGCACGCAGGAGAGCTTACAGAGGGCCATAAATAAATTTTTATATACATTTTTATTAGCCTTCTCTAAAAACACACATGACATGGTCTTAGAAAATGTTTTATAAAATTCAGTTTTAGAGATTGTTTTGAAATTTCAAATGAAGCATTAGTAGACTTGTGGCTTTAGCTTCATTGTGTTTCTAAAATCATATCCTACAGCAACATATTTTTTTTATACATTTAAAAAATATGTTTTTAATATTTTTATTTTCATGTTTGAGCTTATACATCTTTATTATCATAACAGTCCGAGTAATTCTGATTCCTGAACAGTAAACTTTGAAGTGTCAGCTTTGTGAACATATGTTGATTATGTATCTAGTAAGAAAGACTCATGAGCAGAAACCCTTTTAATTTGGGTATGTCATTTGTGTCTCCATGCTGAAAATGGGGGGTGACAGCTAAGGGGTTAAAAAGCCCTTGCTACGTGTACTGCGTTAAAGGGTTAGTTCACCCAAAAATCAAAATTAGGCCTTTGTTCACCCCCCGGAGCCGTGTGAGATTTTTTTTTTATGGATGGGCGCTTTTTATTTCACTTCTTTTGGACTGATGCATGCAACACCCGCTGAGTGCAATGATAGAGCTTGGAATAGCCGGGACAATTTTTAAAGGGGTCATATGATGCTGCTAAAAAGAACATTCCTTTAAGCTAACTGAGACTTGTTATAGCACTTGTATATCATTGCTCTTTTGTTGATTTTGATTGCTTCCATTCTCCTCATTTGTAAGTCGCTTTGGATAAAAGCGTCTGCTAAATGACTAAATGTAATGTAAATGTATCTCCCATATGAGAAGACTTTCTTTGACAGCAGGAAGGGCGTGGCCTCAAAATTAAAGTTGACTGACACCACATGATGCCGGCAGTAACTCATAATTCATTACATAATTAATAAACAGTTAATTCTGCTGAAATACATAATACATCAAACAGTTTTGACGATATTGATTATGCTGCTAAGGGTGTTGCACAGTGATACACAGAACCTTTGGGTGAAGTGGTCATAACCGTGTTTTAACATGATTAAAACACTGCTGTTGACCAATCAGAATCAAGGACTGGAACTAACCATTATACATATATTAGACTGTGTTTGCTCCTTTCTTGATATTTTATGTCGTTTTGTTTCCAACACATTATTGATTATTAATGTGTCTTGTTCTTTTGCAGTAAACATGAGGTATTACTCACAGTTCTGTGCCATAGGCTGTGTGTGTTTCTCACTGATCACATACTGATGGGATGCATATACTGCCTCAGGACTTGACACAAAAATGCACAAGCACGCATGCACACACACACACACACACACACACACACACACACACACATGTCTCTGCTTAAAGACAAAGAACAATACTTGTACATGATAAATACAAACTGATGAATAATGACCTTATTTACTGAAATACTGTGACGGTGCTGTGTAGTAGTCACGGTATTGGATGATTTTACCATGGTCCTGAATGATTACCATTTTTATACATCATGGTATTTACATAGTACACCATGGAACATGCCCAAATAACATGGTAGGAACATGGTACTTTTGTTAGTGTGCGCTGATTATAAGCACACATATAAATTCTAAATTCACAGTCGAAAGAATGTATAGAAAGAATTGCATAGCATAGCCCCTATAGTAAATATCAGCATCAAAGGAGCCAAACACACATATTTTTAAATATTGCACACTGATTACTGCAGCAGCAGCAGTTTTATTTGTGTGTGAGGGAGTCCCCTCTGGGGACAATGAAGTTGCTTTAGGGCCCGTTGTTTCGGAACCTGGCGCGTTTCCCCCCTTAGCTCGGTTCGTTTGGGCATATGTGAACATGGCAATCGCGTTCGGATCCGCACCAAAACAATCAACAATGTGTACAATGTACAAACAATGTGTGTACAGGCCGAGATCGCCTGAACGAGGTGGTCTCGGCTCGATTGAAAATGAACTCTGGAGCGGTTCGGTTGTAGTGAGAAAGCAATCCGATCCAACGGACCAACGAACCAGGTATGATGGGTAATTATGTAAGTTCCGTGAAAAGCATTAGCTTTGTTGTTTGCTAATACCTCAAAATGAACCATGTGAATGTCTGTGGGTGAGCACGTCTTCGCCATTCGAAATCAAAGTGCACTTTTTCATTTTATAATGCCATCTTATTGCTCTTCTTCATAGTAGGTGCATTTTAAAAATGTTTTCACGATCAATCCTGGACTCCTGCTCAAAATGATAAATTAATATAACGACAGCTACAAAAAAACAAAAACAAAAACAAAACAATAAGCCCGCAAAGCTGTTGTCGTTGCATCCTGACGGATGACAGCCGTGACAGCTAAATGGAATCCCGGAAACCCGTGGAACTTTGACCAATGAGAGAACAGTTTACTCGCACATGACTTGTATTAACAAATTTGGTCCGTTTAGAAACTTTGCCATGTGAAAGCGAACCGCACCAAGAATAAAAAGCAACATTGTAATAATTTTAATCCCTGTTTCGGAACAAAGCAATCGATCTACAGGTGTGAAAGCATGCTTAGTTTGGCTGGGAACAGGCAGAAAGGGTTTTCTCCTCTTTTTGAAATAAAGAAAAATGGGCACTCTTATGGTAGAGTCATCGCCATGGGAACAGAAAAACTAGAGTAACTTTTATTGGGTTATGAAATCATACCTCATTGTTCCTCATCTTATCACCTTACATGGGTACTTAAAATCTGCATACACAAGGTGCCATGTGCACTCTGGACTTTCTCCCTCACGCTCTCAGTCTCCTAAGTGTTAACAAGGCTCACCTGTGGCTCATTATCAGAGTGTTTGGACTGGAAAGCATCCATTCCCATAAGCTGCGTCCCAATTTCAAAAGCTGCATCCTTCAAAGGCCACATTCGAAGGGCGATTGCGTCACCGCGGTGCGACGAAGGCTGTCCTAATTTGAAGGCTCCTTCAAAATGGCCTCAAATTGCACCCTTCATTTCTCGGGCATTGAAGGCCACAACAGATGGACCCTTGGTGGCCTACCCTACCCCAGATTTCATTGTGCGCCTGTGACGACAGGATTTTTTTAGAGAAACTGCTGGATGACACTTTTAATGTAAGTACTGGGTTTCAACTAGGGCTGCACGATAAATCGCATGCGATATTTAACGCGACTGACGAGCTGCGCAAAACCACGTTCATATTCGCGCAATTTTTTGCGCAGCTCGTCAGTGAACAACGGCTCTGTGTAGTTAATGCTGCTCCATGTGAAAGCCCGCAGGTGATGAAGATTTACCGCTGATTACAGAACCGGCTTTCTGACAAGATGCGCGTTAAATATCGCATGCGATTTATCATGCAGCCCTAGTTTCAACTTACTTGAATATCTATCTATCACACAAACGTAAAAATAAAACACATTAAAGCAGTTCAAATGTTGACTTGTATCTTACCAAGATGTGACTTTATACAGTTCATACTCTGTTATTTGCAGAAATGGACCAAAGTGAACATATTTAGACAGGCTGTACAAGTCCAGTACAAGCGTTACTGTTGTCAACCACAGCTATCACAGTTGCTAGGCAACAAGATCAATCCTCCGTAGGCAAGTCTTGCAAAAAGTCAAAATTCACGGCTTTCGAAGGCATGGCCTTTGAAGTCTGCGTGCCTCTGAATTGAGACACAGCTATAATCATGAGTTGTCTGGCCTTAGTAAAATTCTAGCACTCACCATTTTGCTATCCTGATCTCTCACCTGCCTGTTCCTGTTGTCAGCCTGTGTCCTGCTGTTTGGAATTATTTCATGATTTGTTTGATGCTGGAGTTACCTGTATACTTCCCTGCTGGACGACTCTGATCTGTATCAGTTCCTGTTTTTACCCATCTCTTGCTTGAAATCGTTCTTTGGATGCTGCTAAGCCAAGATTCTTAGCTGTAGTTCCTGCCATAGTAGCTTTCTGTTTACTAAAGACTCTGTGGGAAAAGAAAGACTGTTACCTGTTGATACTTACCTGTAATGCCAAGATCCTTATTTGTAGTTCCTGCTGCTGCAGATATACCTTCTGTTCCCTGTAAGAAGAAAGTGACTTTTACCTGTTTTATTCATCAGTTGGCATCTACCTCTTTTGTTAAGGGTCGGATTGCCTACTGGTATTAAAGGGGCAATGTGATTGTCCAGTCCACTCCAGAACAGATCCATCAAATCTCTGTCCTTAAAGGTGGTAAGATGGCAATATTGGACAAGTTCCTCCACATATGATTCTGTGTTATGGCCATTTTGATACATGGAGCACAGAACATCTCCCGCTGAGGCGATATTGATGGTCTGGCCTTCTGTAATGACACACTAACTCAGAAATCAGTCAGGACCCAGTTGTGGGCATTTTTTTTTTTGCAAAAACTTAATCAGGTAGGTAAAACAGGTTAGTTGGCTTTAAGCAGTATCTGGATTGGGTACTGTGGATATGTGGCACTCCTTACATGGCTGGCGAGGTTTATGATGTGGAGAACAACAGTGCCTCAAAGCATCTATTCTCCTTAACCCAATCCCTTCCTATGCAGCAGGTCACGTTGCCCAGCACCAAGCCGGTATCAATCACCGGAACCAAGCCAAGGTCTCGTCATACTAAGTCAGCTAAACACAGTTCCGAGAGAGCAGTCCCTGTGAGTAATATTCTGGCTTCTGAACTGGAGGATTTTACCAACATGTCCGTCCGTAGGCTAGGAAACCAAGCTCAGCAGTTCTAAGTTTGTCCATTAAACAAGAATTCCCTCACCCGTTCCATGCCAGCCCACAAGTCTGCTCCAGCCCGCAAATCCACTCCAGTCCACTAATTCTCTCCCAAGACTGCTTCAGAGTCCAGGTCAACTTCAGAATCTATTCCGGCCCCTGAACACAGTCCAGTGTCGGCTTCAGCCCCTGAGCACAATCCAGAGTCCGTCCCAAAGTCCGTTCTAGAATTCACTCCAGCTCAGGAGCTTTGCCTAGAGTCTAGACCAGTACCCCACATCTCCAATCCTCCAAACTGAACACCATATTGGCCCCCGCAAAAAAGAAGGAGACAAAGAAAAGGTCCTCCCCTGAAAATCCCCTCAAGCCCAGAGCTCTCAGTGCTGCCAAGTCACATTGGTCACAGTGGTCCCAAGTCAGGTGATTTCAGAGCCACCAAATCTAGTAGTCTCAGCGCATCAGAATCAGGTGGTTCCAGAGTTATTGCCACTTTTATCTGCTCTGTCTGTGATGGCTACTACCATCTTGTATGTTTGGGCCACATACAAATCTACAATTCCTCATGAGGTGGCATCGACCACTATGGCTCCTTCCAAGACAGTGGCATGTGTTTGTGAACTCTGTTTTACCTGTAACCCTGGGTGTTTCCATCAGGGCCAAAAAGGCCTTTCCCAGTTTACTCTTCTCAGCCAGAGACAGTTTCACGGTCCCTCGACTCAGCCCAGATAGTCAATTCTAAGTTATCTGCCTGTTTTGTTATTACCAAGGAGGTCGTCCCTGAAGCACTTCTCTGTTCCATGTTGGCCAAAGAGCCCATTCCTAGTTCCATCATCTCAGTTGGAGAGATCGTTTCCAGGTCCCTTTACTCTGCCAAGAGAGTTGATTTTCTATCATAGCTTTGTCTTTACTGTATGTCTGCCATGCCCTTGCTCTGCCTCTTTGTTTCATTTTACCACACCTCTTGTTTAGCTCTTGACTAGTTCTTGTTTTTTTTTTAATTTTGCTGTTTTACTAAACCTGTTCCCCATATGCCTTTCTCCCTATTTAGTTCGCCAGATTGTTTTGTGCCATGTTCTTTGTTCTGTATTCTCTGTTCCGATTGCCAGAGCATTTAGTGTATCTTGCCAACCAATCTAGCTCTCTAGACTTTTTTTGCCTAATCTTATCTGGTTTAGCCCCGTCAAATCTGCTCTGTGTCTTCCTGTACCCTGCCCAGTCCTGTAGTTCCCAGGCGGAGATTCTACACCCTGCCCAGTCCAACTTTGCCCAGTTTGGTGTGTCCCAAATCGCAAGTACTCATTGACCATGAGGGCTGTTTTCTGGTTACACCCTCCTGCCAGGCTCTGAATTCTCCTCTGTATTCGCCCTTCGGACTGTTCTTCTGGATTTGATGCTTGCCTGGCTTTCATTTCTCCCAATGTCCTTGCCCTGCTGGTAAAGGTAGTCCCAGACTCAGTGTTGTAAGGATTAAAGAAACTCAGATACTTTGATCTCCTGAGAAACAGACAATACAAACATACACGGGCATCTTCGAGACACCCCACAGAGTGGAGGTGCAGGAAACGCCTCTCTCACATATGCATCAATTCCTAAGTGCATACTAGATCTCAGGTTAGATGGAGCATGGCGCACATCAGGTGAGATTATAGATTTCTGACTAACTGCTTGACTTTAGTTAAGTTGTACTAAGTTGCGTTAACTATGGGGGACTAGTCATAGTACTGGTCATAACCGCTGGTTATTGTCTCAGCTTTAATTAAGTTGTACGTAGTTATTAACTATCGGGGGCTAGGCAAATAGTACTAGCATGACCGCTGATTATTGTTTGAGCTTTATTCAAGTTGTACGTAGTTATATAACTATCGGGGGCTAGACGAATAGTACTAGCATAACCGCTGATTATTGTTTTGAGCTTTATCTAAGTTGTACATGGGTAACTGTAGGGGGCTAAACAGGACTACTATTTAAAGAATGGTAAGCATGGGCGACCTATTACTGACCTATATGACCTATACTAAAATGGAGTCAGATTAGATACTAAAATGGAGTCAGATTAGATAATAAAATGGAGTCAGATTTGAGTTAAACCTAAATTGAATAACTTTGCATGCTGAAAAGACCGAACACGCAAGAAACCTTCATCCACCACTGGATACCTTCCTTGGGCCAAGTGCGTGGACCTTACAGTGTCTACCAGCTCTAATTTTGCCATGAGTGATGGAGAGTCTGATGGCTCAGCATCTGACGGCTCATCTGACAGTGATCCAGATATCATATTTACATGT
>NW_015649134.1:461910-497982 GCF_001515625.1 Sinocyclocheilus rhinocerous | reverse complement strand
CTGTGAGTCAGAAGCGCCAGACTGTCCTTGCAAAGACATCTGAATATTTGGGTTGAACTGTTCTGGAACAGTGTTGTAAATACAACTTAACCACTGATTTCTAGATGTGTCCTCTTTTGCAAAGGCCAAACAAAGTAGTTTCACAACGAAACACAGCGTCACACGGCGGGCTTGAGTAAGCGGAGGCCGGCGGGCTTGAGTGAGGAATGGCCAGCGGGCTTGAGAACGGCGCGGCTGGCGGATTCGACAAAGGAGCGGCCGGCGGGCTTGCGGCAACCACATGTGACGACCCCGGGCTGGACTCCGCTTCGTCCAGAGCGGTGAAAACGGTGAAAGCCGTTCCGGCGATCCACACCGCGAAGTTTTTGTATTTCCTCAGCGACCAGCACGGATCAGCTCTAGGCATGACAAAGCGGACCAGCTCTAGGCCAAACAAAGTAGTTTTGCTTTCACAACGAAACACACAGCGTCTCCACGACATGGCGGCGGCGGCAACAACAATACTACAGCGAGAATAAAAGTTACGCCTTCTTTCTTTGCGTGAACATTTGGGTTATGCAAATCTTCCCACACAGTGACGTAGACATGTTGGGGTAGTGTTTAAACGAGGCGTTTTAGGAGGGCGTGGACAAGTCTTAACTTTTATAAAGAATATCTCTTTGGGTTTGAGACTTTAGTCTTTGCAACTTTAGGGATCTTTTCTATGCACAAACAGCTTGTAACACTCCGAAGAGAAAGGAAAATTTGAAATTCCATCATATGACTCCTTTAATAATAAAATCGAACAATGTGTTTGGGTTCTCAGCACCAAACCTCACAGTTTCCATTTTGGTTAGAATGCCGTTCTTGAAAGGACCTCACTAGGTTTTGGAACTGTCATAATGATCAAATGATCACACACACACACACAATCCTAAGACACTTCATCACTAACCTTCACTTCACTTTTTGGCAAATTGTTGATAATATTATAATTTTTTTATAATATTAGAAGAGGGCTCCAACTCTTTCACATCCATTTACTAATATGATTAAAATTTTAATTGCTAAATCAACATGCTTAAATCAGCCTAATTAAATCTTAAGTAATGATTTGAAGTCAATTCATTAACTGAATTTGTTTGCTTTAGAAGTAAATGAATTAGTTCTGACCTCTGATCTGTGCAGCACTCACCTTCATGACGGGCTGAGCAAAGTATTTGGCACTCCAGTCGCAAAGACCCGTCTGCAGATTCACACTAATGAAGCTCCTGTGAGCGGCTGTCTCATCTCCATCCTCAGCAGTCTGAGAAATACACAGACAAACGACAACATGCATCTGAATCAGCAAAAGCTCTGTGATCAGGTTTTGTACTATGACCTACTGACTGTCATTTATCCTGCTAATTACATGACAATTAAAAAAAAAAAACAGCACGAATCATCAGCATGCATCATTGATTTTTGTTTAAATTATATTATTATGTTTTTATATTTTACATTTTATAATAAAATACATTACCATTCAAAAGTTTGGGGTTGTTAAAATCTTTTTGAAAGAAGTCTAATGCACACCAAGACTGCATTTGTAAAAACAGTAATATTGTGAAATATTATTACAATATAAAACAACTGTTTTCTATTTTACTATATATTTTAAAAGGTAATTTATTCCTGTGATGGAAAAGCTGGATTTTCAGCAGTCATTATTCCAATCTTTAGCGTCACATGCTCCTTCAGAAATCATTCTAATGTGCTCAAGAAACATCTCTTATTATTATAAATGTTGCAAACTGTTAATATTAATAATTATTGATTAACATTTAACTTCATATTTTATGGAAACTGTGTTACTTTTTTCAGGATACTTTGATAAAAGAAAAAGTTCAAAAGAACTTATTTATTTGAAATGGAAATCTTATGTAACATTATAAATGTCTTTACAGTCACTTTTGATCAGTTTAATGCATCTTTGCTATATAAAAGTACACATTTATATATAAAAAACACATAGATGACAATATGTAACCGAATTGCCAAATAAACCCTGACAGGGTGATTAGGTCTTGTATAATGACTGACGATCTGACTGTGCTTTATTCTGCTTCTTATGCAACTATTATGCAAACATTATATGAATATGAAATACTAATTTAATTTGAAATGATTTTATTATTTATTGTTTTTATTTATTTACATCATTTAAAAAATATATATATATACATATATTATGTTCATCCATAGTCCTCATTTTCTGTCATCCAGCTCTTTATGTCTCTTACGGGTTTCTTGTACTTCTGAGAGAAATTTTTGTGCTTTAACTGGAGACTACTGAGCTTCTAGACATCTAACAAAGGTTTTATGCTCTACATAAAATGAACACTGAAGGCATTCAAGGCCTTGGACACTGGGCTTTGAGTGGTAACATTGTTTGTGGTTTTATTTTGTGTCTGCGCCACAAAATAAGAAAACCACATGGAAGCAAAATAGGGTTTTCCTGAATTATCTGACATGTCAAATAGACAGTAAAGCTGTTTGTGGATAGATCTGTGGGAAACCAATATCACTGTTGTACCTGATCAGGACCCTTGTCAAACATCTTCCTGGTGCGTGGGAACTGCTGCGAGTGGGGCGCCTGACCACCCAGAGTTGGTGTGTATGGTGGCCGAGTGGGCAGCCCCTCTCGAACCGGCGGTTTGGGCACTTCATTGGTGAGGCTGGAGCTGGAGGCACCAGGCATAGGTGGAGATCCGCTGGAGGGAGATGAAGAGGGTTTGGATCTGTGGGAAGCACTACAACACCAACAAGCATGGCCATAACACACAGATTAATGCGCTGCAAAAAAACAGGGGCAGCATGCACTACAATGCTGCATGTTAAAATAAAGTCAACAGCAATAGCCAAGCACAGCCAATAAATATATTCCAAAAAGAGCAGGATGTTTGTTTAATAAATGCAAAAGAGAGTAAAATAAGAGAGATGCACAAACTATTACATTCTGCTTTGTCACCAGTTATTAAAAAAAATAAATAAATAATAATTCCAGACAACTATGTGGTCCTAATGCCGATTTTAAGCAAATTAAATACATATTTAAGTATGTGTAACTCACCCTGCTTGATGTATGAGTGTTCCTTTGCTGGTGGGGCTGGCAGGTGCTGACTGGGTCAGAGATCCTGAGTCCAGAATCCTCTGTGTACGAGCATTCATGGTGGCCTGATGTGAAAAGCAGTGGTAGAAGGCAGATGTATTACAAAAATGTAAACGTCTAAAACTGTGCATAACATAGTCCTGAGTGCATTAAAAGCAACAAAAATTCAAGGAAAACCTACATTAACAGTCGCAATTTACCATCTACCTGTACCAGCAGTGATTACTGTGCCATTTTAAAGTTTTGTATCTAAGTGCTAAAAAAATACTTTCTGGTGGCCCCGTAGGACTGCAAGTAAAATGTATACAGTTAATGTATGCAAATACAGAGAATGAATCTCTGTTTGAGCTACAACCCTAAAGACAAAAGCAACAGCAAAACTTTTCTTCATAACTTTAATCGCAGCCTAAAAGGGTAAAAATCTGAAAATATGCTGTTCATAAAAACACAGGAAGTTGACATATCTGCTTCATCTAAACCTAGTTAACAATCCCATCCTCTCATCGCCATCTGGAGAGATGGTCTAATCTGATTTATATGCTAAAACCTGCTGGGAAGCGAAAGAGAGGTAGATTCATCTTGATTGAGTAGACGGAAATAAAGTTATTCTGTGTTTGGGCTGCAGATCAAACATTAAAACGCTTGTGTTTGTGTCCCACAGATTCATTAAGTTAAAAAATAAAAAACAGAAAACAAAAAGATATGATGTGGATCACTGAAAGGTAAACAATAATGAAACAATAATCAATGATAGGGAATGGAAGAGAGAGAGAGAAATGATACATAAGACCAAATAAATCAGATAAAAATAAATACATTAATTTATGTTCTTAGTTACAATCCCCATAAAAGTGAGACACCAGCTATATTCCAAAATCTAGCGACTTGCCTTGCTACAAGACTGAGTGTCCACTGATATTAAGCACCACAGTGGCTTGAGGCTGTCTACACTAAAAGTGTCAAAGCAAAACTTCCATATGTTCTGTAGTTGAAGTCCTTACAAGCAACAGCTTAAAATTGGCTTCAATAGAGTTTGCTGCTATGTTGATAAGCTAGCAGCATGATACTTAAAAAAAAAAAAAAAAAATCCTAAATGATTCACACATTAAAAATATTATTTATAATGATTCATTTTTATTACACATTTTCTTAAACTTTTTTTTTATTACTAAATTAAGGATAAGTGCACTTATACTTTATTTGTTTTAGTTTTTTTAACTAGCTTGTCACAATGCATTTTGGTAAGTAAGATGCTTACCTTTTAGAAAAGCCATTCGTCGTGAGCATAACTTTGATGCCCTAAAATGCTACTTTTTATTTCATGTAGTTTGCACAAATACATAATTTCATAGTTGCTGCTGCTATGTTTTTACTCTAAATCCAAATCTGTATTATTTAAATCAAAGAAATAATGTAGAAGTATAAAAGCAGAGGTATCGCAGTGGCACGGGGGTGGAGTACCATTAAACACTATGCTTGCACACTGTAAACAATTCATAAAAAAACAAATATAAGCTCATCTTATCTGATTCTCATGTGGGATTGAGTTTATATATACTTGAAGTGTAAGCATGAAAAATCAGATACTAGATCATTAAAGTTACAAAATATTATTTGAATGCACTGCTGTCCTAAATATTATGCAATTGGTCCTAGTTCAAAAAAATGCAAAAAGTGCCTGAACGATTGATCATTTCTAGTGTTTTTTTGTGTGTGATTTGTAGTAACAAGATGCAATTTTGTATTGTAGTAGTAGTATATTACTTGCAGTGGTGGTGTATTGTCTTTCTACATACTTAAGGAGATGCACCTTCCTTTAACCAGTGGAGTTATAATGTACTTTTAGTGCTAGCATGAGTAAATGTCTGGGTAAGTTAGAACATAACAAGCTCTGATAGAGTGTGTGTTATTTTGCACTGACTTGACTCGGCAGGTCTATCTGAGTATCACAGCACAAATGTCAGCATGACAAATTGGCACTCATTGTCACCTGCTGCTCAGGAACTTAAGAAAGGTCAAAGACAAAACAAGTCTGATTATTGGAAATTTAAACAACCTTCGAAAGTTCTGCAATCATGGTTTAGAGACTTTTCAACATTAATCAGCATCTAGCACTTAAAAAAAGCACTGATGTAGACATGATGCAAGCAGACCTGAGAAATCAAGCAAGAATGTCTCATAGTCTGTCACTGGATTTTAAGAACTCCGGCTACCCCTCCTCTCTACAGTTTTGAACTCTGTAACAGGGTCAAGTCAAGTCACCTTTACTTGTATAGTGCTTTATAAAATACTGATTGTGTCAAAGCAGCTTTACATAGTCAAACAGGAAAATAGTTTGTCAATAATGCAAAAGGACAATAACAAAAAGTCGTTTTTCAGCTAAAGTCAGTTCATTGATGATTCATTGACGTCATCATCCAGTTCAGCTCTCTTCCAATAGTGTCTGTGCAATCAGTCAAGTGTCTCCAACTAAGCAAGCCAAAGGCAACAGTGGCAAGGAATCAAAACTCCATCTGTGACAGAAATAAAGAAAAAACCTTGGGAGAAACCAGGCTCAGTCAGGGGCCAGTTCTCCTCTGGCCACAAGAGGGGATTATACCAACAATTTCAAGCTTCAACTTAAAAACAGTATGGTGAACACAGGATGAAAAGAAGATTTTTAGTAAAGCGGAAAAGTGAATCAGTCTGCAGTAACTGTGTGTTTTCTGAAGTCTCTCTGCATCTTGCTTATGCTAGGTGATGTCAAAATGAGAGTGTTTTCCAGAAATCAAAAACCCCAACTAAAAAGATTTATAATGACAAATCTATTGATTAGTGAAGCCTCACAGACCTCTGTGAACCACATATGAAGCCAGTTTTAAGGTGTTGCATATGGCAAAATCATGAGCGTAAATTTGTAAAGTAAATTCTGCAAGATGTTTACCTCAAAATGTATATATACTTACATGAACTCAAATGAACAGAAAACCAAAAAATGTGGCCATATAAAGCTTGCCACTGTTTTAAGTTAGCAGTTAAGCTGAACTTCTGAAAACCCTTGAGCAATGTAATTATGAGGAAGTGCTTTGAAAATTTAGTTTGCCAAGCTACTAGCTACTCATAATTTGAAGCAGTTAAAGGTACTCTTTTGAGAAAAGAATTTGTTACCAAGATACTAAGGGAAAAAAGCTAACTACAGTACATTGAAGATTGAAGATCTGCTAGTTTAGTACACAACACAGCAAATTTCAATCAAAATAGTACAATATAAAATTACTGATTTATAGTCACTAGGATAAAAACAAGCCTCAAATTTATACATTTATACTGGGAAAAAAAAAAAAACTATGTCGAATACATAGCAATGAGCAAACTAACAAAATATTCACATACATTTTTATCTCTTCATTTACATTTTGAACAAACCAATAATGAATTAGACTTAGCAATGAAACATATGAGAGAGAGAGAACTGGACAAAACAATTGACTAGAATGAATCAGACAACAAAGGGAACAAAGAACGTTTTCCGGGAGATGTGTGTCAAGTTCTTTAACATTCCACCTGGAAACAAATATACCTTGATGCCAAACCCCCTCATGGAAGAAGAAAGCCGTCATATGTTTACAGCTGTGACAATGAGTGCTTATCATGATCAACTAAATGCTGGATTTTCAAAAGTATGTGAAATATTTAAAGTTCGCAGCATAGAATCTTTAAAATAAGTCTAAGGCTGATGATACACGGGGCAACTTTTTGAGCAATGTTGCCGTCAGCGGGCAACCAGGTGATACACTGGGCCCACGACCGATCTAAAGTATCCAGATTGAAATTCGTTACCCATCCTCAATGGGAAAGTGCCCAAGCAACATTGCTCAAAAAAAGTTGCCCGGCAAAATTGCTCAGAAAGTTGCCTCATGTATCATCAGCCTAAGAGTTCTACACACCGGGCTGTTATTGTCAAGAGGGTCTAGCTGCAGCCTTGCACTCTCAGACTTGCATTCTCAGACTTGCACTCTCAGACACTTGCGCTTCCGCTAGCGACGTCACTTGCAGTCTTTTATTTTTTTATTTTGTTCTATTTATCGATTACTTTTTGTTTGAATTGCTCAACATTTTACAACAGTAGCGAGAAGGGTCTGGCTGCAGCCTCGCACTTGCACTCTCAGACTTGCATTCTCAGACACTTGCGCTTCCGCTAGCGACGTCACTTGCAGGCTTTATTTTTTATTTTGTTCTATTTTATGTTACTTTTTGTTTGAATCTCTCAACATTTTACAACAGTAGCCAGGTGGTGAAGACAAGAAAAAAGAAACTAAATTACAATGTCACTTGCAATCGCCACTTGCACTCTCCGATACCTGCGACGTCACTTGCAATCGACACAAATTGTGCGTGTTGCCAATGGAGACAAGACGCTGTGGTGATTAAACGATTAAAACTAATTTTATATTATAACGTACAGGGTCCTGCAAGAAAAAGACAAGACCCGCAAATCCGTGGCCACAGAACAGCAGAATATGAACGCAATGCACAAAGTCTCTCGTTAAGCGTTTTCCTCCTGTAGAAAAACATAAACACTTAACATGGCTTCATGTATTAAGATGCTATTAAAATATCAAATTAAATATACAGTTTATTAATATAATGAATATGTATATAGTATTTTCCTCCCATACCGCAAAACGTGGCATGATGTGGCATAATGGACTAAAAAGGCCAAACTCAGTATGCTCCTCTACATTATTAATATACATAACTAATATGTACAGGCAAGCAGGTGAGCCCAGAATAAACGCAACACGCACAGTTTCGTGTTAAGCGTTTTTCCATATAGAATAAACTGTCTACAGCTCTTTTATATCATTGTCTTTGTCCATTAAGCTACATTACGTGTTTTATTTATAATGATTTTCTATAGGAGGAAAATGTTTAACGTGCAATTTAACGCATTGCGTTCTGGGCTCGTCTGCTTGCCTGTACGGAGTTGATCCTTTTAAAATCACTTAATTGGTTGCTTTACCTGTCAGTCATATGGCCTCTTGGGCGGTCCTTGGCCATTTAAAGCGGCCAAGGTTCCCAGACCTTCTGCCGTTAGTCTGAAGGTCTGGCTACGCGAGACTAGGGACTCGTAGGGCATATATGAGGATGCAGTATGTGGGCTTGTGTATGTGTGGACTTATTTTAGGTACATAAGTGCATGTTTTCTGGATTTTTACAAAAAAGAAAAGTACTGTGGCAGTATGGATTTGCAATGTATCAGATGGTAATAAAGGAACTCAATGACATTCATATGCAGAATTAGATTTATGATTTATGATTAGAGCTACAAGTGCTTCCTTGAACAATTTCATTGCATTCATCCACTTCATCGCATTCATTCAAACACTGGGTCGCATTCACTAATAATTGCGTAGATTATTTGTATTCATACACATTCGAACTTCTCAAGAAAACTTTCTGCCTAATTCACAACATGCATGCAAACACATGAATTTTTTCTTAACCTCATTCTAATGTTAGTAAATTTGGAGTATTCTAAACGTGTGCACGAGGTTAGTCTTTTGCATAAAACACTCTCAAACTCTCAAATCTCTATATAAGGGCATTCCGCACAACCCTTCCTTCACAGCCTTTCGTGCAAAGCCAAATGCGCCATCCTAAGAGTATCGTTAAGATCAAATACAAAATTGATCTTAAAAAATGTTATCAAATTTTAACACAAAAATGTGACTGGTACTCAACTATAATGAGCTTTTTACTGGCGTGGGTACCACTGCTGCCGCAATTACAAAATGCATTTGCAGCTATTGACCGCTAAGTGGCACTTTAACCACAGACTTCGACAAGTTATCAGGTTAACATATCAAAGCGTATTTTCGCAAGTAGCAGTTGGCCAGTGGACCAGATATGACGGTTGCAGTTGGTGGATAATCTAAGAAAGACACTGTTAAAATAATTCATATTCACAGAAGCAGTTATAGTACTTGTGAACTTATGTGCGTTTGTTATTTAGAAAGAATTCAAGCAGCATAGTAAATGTCAAGACTGTGAGCCTGTGCTTAAATTTTATTGTATGCTACACAGTACTACACTGCATTTTAGATTTTTACACATTCAACAGGTGTGCTGTATTATTTATATCATTGAATCCTATGTTATATTATTCTTGCTGTAAAATAAAGAAAAGGTGGTTTATTCAGTGGACCATTAAAAGTGGTAGCCTATTTAATATATGGCTTTATAGGCTATGCTAAATGTCAGTATTGTCACATTACTTATTACTTTCAAATGTTAGAAATTATAATAATTATTTGGGAAAAATATATCAGCTCACTAGCATGCCTTATTACTCATTCGTTTTAGTTGAAACATGAGGGCGTTTTATTAATTTGCAACTGCGTTTTAGTTCCATTGTTTAAAGGGGTCATATGATGCGATTTCATTTTTTCCTTTCTCTTTGGAGTGTTACAAGCTCTTGGTGCATAAAGAAGATCTGTAAATTTGCAAAGACTAAAGTCTCAAATCCAAAGAGATATTCTTTATAAAAGTTAAGAGTCAGCCACACCCCCCTAAAACGGCTCGTTCAAACACGCCCCCACATAATAGCATAATAATCTAAAATATTGGCCAGTACTAGATCACCAGCTAGTAATCTTAAATACTGGCTAGTAATTATATTATGAATAATTACAGAGATGAAATGTTATAATGTTATAATATTGTTGTTATTATTAACAATTGTTATTATTAAAAAAATATTTAGAACATTTAAAAGCAGAATAATGCTTATAATTTTCTAAAATTACATTAATCTGTTCCAATGAACTTCCAATATAAGTGGCTCACTGTAAAAGTTTTTTTTTTTTTTTAATGAGGGACGAGTTGAATTATTACACTACAAATGCTGTCGACTGAGCCTACCATGTACTGAACCCGGAATATTTCTTTAAGAATCTTTTCACTAACAGAATATTCTATTCTACAATACTTGCAGCACAAAATGTTCTGGATCTGAAACACTTTAAACAAATTAAACAACACTAAATATATATAGATACAAGCAGAAATAGCAGATATAAATATGTGAGCACAGTGAAATGGGGCAGATGCAAGTAGGTTCCCAGGAATGTCTGTACCTTGTATGCGATGCTGTTGAGAACCTTCATGGCCAAATCAGAGACGTCTGGAAATGGATCAGCTGCAAGATGCAGTAACACCCTCCAAATCTGAGTATATACACTGTTAAAAGACACTCCTGAAAAGAGAAATCACATTTCAACACATTTTGTTAGTTTCATTTTAAATAAAGGAATGATGCATTCGGTGCATTCAATGAGGATTTCTGTGGAAACATGACTAGAGATTTAAATTGAAGTTCAGATCCTCCCTATAGACATTCCTTTCAAAAAGGTACTGCTGGGAACCTTGGTACAGTCACACTATCAAAATACAGTGCTACTTTTATATGGTACTGTATGATTAAGATTTTTATATACAATGACAGTTAAATTGTACTTACAAGAATACCATGGTATTGCCATGAAAAACACAATAAGAAAACATAGCAATATTATGGTACTTTCATTACAGCAGTATCAATTAAAATTTTACAGGGAATAAACCCTGAAATACCGAAGCCATCTCTCTTTTATTCAGTCATACCAGTTTTTACAGGACAGATTAAGGTCAATTGTTTATGATTTTGTCGATACATCCAAGAAAAGAAACAGATGAAACTGAATATCCTGAACAGTCATTAAGGTCACTAATTACTTCACCTCCCTGTACCAATAAAAACAGAACTATCGATTTACACAATATTAAAGGGGTCATATGATGCGATTTCATTTTTTCCTTTATCGACGCGTTTCAAAAAGGCGGGGCATAGAGGAGAAACAATAATGCACAGTATGTGGAAAATAATGTGTTTTTTTTACTTTAAACCGCATAAACACATTTCATTACACCAAATACACAAAATAATGTTATTTTTAGCAGCATCATATGACCCCTTTAATTAAGCAGATCTCATCCATCTTTCATTAGTAGCTGTCATTACTGTTATCAGGATGTCATTGACTGCTCCGGAAATGATGTTTTCATAAGAAGGAACCAGCTGTGGGAACACGTTGACTTCAATCTGACATTTTCTCTCCTGTTCCTGGAGTGAACCAGCAACCGCAGCTGACATTATCATTCTTTTGTGGTTTTTCTCCCAATTCTCATGCATTTTCATTCTGTCATCATCTGCAGCATGCCACCCCTCATTTCTGTCACTAGTTCATCCTGCTCTGCCCCATTCAGGTGATGAAGACACATTCCTTCAATTATATTGTGTTGCCATTCGCACCTCATTATGAGACTGGGTGCATCTGCCATGTGTGTGTGTGTGTGTGTGTGTGTGTGTGTGTTAACGTCAATATCCTATCCACTGGATGAGCGTAGCTGTGCTGGAGCTTGTGTATCAGGTGAGTGTGAACATCAAGATCAACATCAAGCAAGTGGGCACTAGGCAGATGAGCATATTTGTGATGCAGAAAGAGTGTGTGCTTTCTCTATGGTCCTGTGTGAGAGTGGAGCCCCTCATCATTCACATGCACAGTGTGTCTGCCATCTTAACACACGCACAATCCAAAGTGCTTCATGAACAGTCTCCAGAGACACCTCCTCCAACTTGCTCTCTCTTCGTGCACTTTTTTGCTTAGCCACACAATAACAGCAGTTATGGAGAGCAGATGTTCAATGATCTGAAAGCTAATAAGCAGTCTTCTGACCCTCACTCTGAGAGTCACTTCACCTAAATGCTGATCTTAAGCGATTTCAACAAAAATTAGTAGTAATCTAATTAAAATTTTGCAGCTAATTTAAACTAATTTAAATTTTGCAGATAAGAGAAATCAACAACCGTCGAACAATCAGCAGTTAAGAGTATAATACGGGAAAAGGCGGGGCTCTGGATTTTTATTGGCCAATGTAAACAGAGCCATAATTCTCTACAGATGGTCATGAAATATTCACCAGTACTGCAGTGGTGTGCTGTCAAAACCTGCCACAGCTTCAGAAAACACTAAGAAATGGACCCATTAGGAAGTTAGAAATTTATAACCCTGACAAAATATTTTCCTAACCATAGCAGATCAGTGTACTATGATATTATTCCAGTGCTTAACATACTTCTCCAGGGAACGTTAAAAGCTCTTGCTCATTTTCCATGCATCAGCACTGGAGAAATGTGTATATGAGAAAAAAGATACAAGCAGTCAATTGTCCATTAAATTCCAAGTTTAAATTCCACAGTAGTGTAATGATCTGTATAAAGGCTGTCAACACTTAAACATTTACCAGTTGCTTCGAAATGAACTACATGATATGCTGATTGATTAATTATAGTCACAATTACTTGCATATCAATATTTTCTCAGAAAAAATCCCAATCATTGAGAATGACTAATACGCGCTGAATAAACATTACAAAAACTAGTTTTAGAAGATTTTGGCCAAAAAATAAAAATAAATTCCATGACTCATCCTTTCATCCATGATTAATATTTTGTTTTATAAAAATCTTTTTGTAAACAAATTTGTTCAAATACAGTAACTTTAAGCAAAAATACTAACATACAACAAATCCAATATAAAGTCCATATAACACACTTAACCCAACACAAATTGTTTAAAATGGGAATGACAGATTCAAACAAATGTGTGCATTGCAATCACAATATACAAGATGAGGGTTCCCACACCTTGGTTAACTTAAAATTAAAGGACCTTTCAAGGACTTTCCAGGTCCAATACCCTCAAACTCAAGGACTTAATGTGGGGACACATTTCAAGTGAGAGCAATGTTACACTGTGTTACACTTGTTACAGTTTTCATTTGTCAAACACAACTATGCAAAAAAAGCTTTTTTTTTTTTTTTTTTTGAGGTATGAACTATCCTCATTCATTTTACAGATTAATGATGCTTAATTCAATTTATTTGCATCCCTGTTTGCTTTTGTCCTTGTGATGAGTGGAGCGGAGCCGAGAGCCGTGGGAGCGGAGTGAGGCCGGTGGAGTTTTGCTATTTAGAACACAATTTAAAGCAGAATTGTCCCTATACTGTATTCTAAAATGATCTGATATTAACTTTTGCATGGATTTTATTGAAAAGAGCTTAGGCTCATGTAACCAGAAGTTTTAAGATATATAAATATGCTTTTAAGTTTTTCTTGCCTCATGGGTTTACATTATCTCAACAAGCGAAGCAATTCAACATTAATTTCCCGGTGTGTCTGTGAAACTTTGAGGTACCATCGTAGTAGTTTCGTGCGCGCGTGAATGTCATGGCAACGTACAACACAAAGTACCTCACGCGGGAAACACTTAACGTAACGCCTAAATGTGCGTAACTAATGTAAATCAAGCTAGTATGCTTAGGCCACGAAGTGAAGGCGAAATAACACATTAGCGGACCAGAGGGAATAATATGGAATTTTTTCCAGAAAACTTCTTGCACAAAATAAATTCAAGCCTTTTCAAGGACCTGTATCTATGTATGTTTATTTTCAAAAACTTTCCAGGGCCTTGAAAGTTTTTTTTCAGATTCACAAACTTTCAAGGATTTCAAGGACCCGTGGTTAACCCTGTGTCTATCACCAAAAATAAATAATTAAATAAATAAATAAAATTTCCACTACACAGTGGCTACAGGTAATGACAGAAAGAGCCGATCCTCCCTATACGTAAAATACGCAAGCTGCGTAGGGCCCCCGAAACACCAGGGGGCCCCCTTGCTCTCAAAGATGATTTAATTTTAGTTTCGTTTTTTAATTTGGCCAGCGGTTACGAAAACATGAATGATCATTTCTTTTAATGCGGTGCATTTAGGACCACTGTTTCCCTAAATATTAACATACCCTGATAGATTAATGTGTGTGTGTATGTGTATGTGTGTGTGTGTTTGAGTGAGAATGTATGTATATGTACGTATGCATAAATCTATTTTTTTTCGCCTGTTTATTGCCCTGCCATTACATACATTTTAATTTGCACATATATAAATCATTACTTTCATAATTTTTTTTATATTTATATATAGTCCATTACTGTTGTTATCATTATTATTGTTACTACCATATCATAATTACATAGTTAAATACTATATTTTATTTATTCACTTTTATTTTATTTTATTTATTTATTTTCCCCCCCACTCTTTTTCTATCTTTCTCTCACTTTTTATCCTCTCTCGGTCTTCTAGCCCCCTCTGTTATTCTATTTCTTTCTTGTTCTCTCTTGGGCTTTAATTTTTTATCTTTGTTTGTTTGTTTGTTTATTGACTTGTCTGGTACTTGTGTTCTTAAGTAAATAAATAAAAAATAATTTTGTAGAGATTTGACGCAGTTTTCCATGCTAGATACAGTATATAATTGTAGAGAAGAATAAATGTAAACTTCTAGTGTATCATCTTTAATTGTACAAATTTCTCCAATAATACAAAAACACAACGGAACTTGAGATATTTATATTCCTTATAGTTATTTCTATAACATATTGTGTACCGGACTGTACTATTTTAATATTCATATGGCACCTCTAGTCAAAATATTTAACCTTTTATACATTGTTGTCGAATACTCTGCAACTTCACTTAAAGGTGCAATGTGTAATATTTACATCGATCTACTGATAGAAATGCAATATAATATACATAACTATGTTTTCAGAGGTGTATAAAGACCTTACTTAATGAACCGTTATGTTTTTATTACCTTAGATTGAGCAATTTATATCTACATACACCACGGGTCCCCTTACATGGAAGTCGCCACCATGTTTCTACAGTAGCCCTAAAAGGACAAACTGCTCTACACAGCGCGTTTCGTCACTTTGTTGTTCTTGCGAATAAGTACATTAATATTCGCAATAACATCGATTTATTAAATAATTAATAAATATAATTCCTTAATTTACCTTTGTAAAGAAATCTCATTGCTCTCTGCTGTCTTTACCGACGACATCTCAGTCCTGTATTGGCCACCATAGCTTCTCTAAAGGGAGGGGTGAGCGGGGGACTGAGCCGTTGGTTGCAATTTGCAACCTCACCGCTAGATGCCGCTAAAATTTACACTGCACCTTTAAAGCAAACACATGCTATAAAAGACACCCAGAATCCATCAGTAACCATGGTAACTAAAGGTGCTTTGAACCATGGACTCTGCTGTGTTAGCACTCAATAGCATTGCCTGGCTACTGATTTTTGTATGCAAAGCACAGTCACTCTTGAAGGTTAAGTAAGGACTGTAGAAACGGTTTCATACTTTAAATTAATTAGTCACAGATTATATTAAAAAACTGAGGGAATAAGGAGGAGGAAACAAGGAGAGGATGGGCTGACAGGTGGTCAGAGGAGAAAGATGAAATGAAGAGGTTTTGTAAGGTGCTGGTGTAGACTCTGCACTGATGTTAGTGAGCAGTGTGAAGGGGTGACGACTTAAAGAGAATATGAAGAAAACTAAAAAGGATGTATGTGTGGCTGATGCCAGAGAAAAAAACAATGACAAGAGCCACAAAAGATGTGGCAGAAAAGAAAAAGTGGAGTTGAGAAAAAAATGTCATGACTGAATGAGACAGAGAGAAGTTAAATGGATTTAAAGATGTAGAGATGAAAACAGCCTGAATGTGCAGATCTAAATGCTTTTAGAAGCGGAAATTTGTGAAAATGTTGATAAATTGGGTTTAACGCTGAAAAGGCATGTGGAGCTATTGCGTCACAAATGCACTATCCATTCATGAGTCTCTCATGCATTTGATGTGAGTAGATCTATTTGTATGATGCACAGAATTGCTGCCTATATACAGTGTACCAAATAATTCACTTATGAGGTCCCATTTCAGTTAGGATGCTGACATAGAAGTCAGTTGTCTATGTATGCAGTTGGCAGCTCACTGGATTTTGGAACAAAGCCTCATTCTCACCATACAATGACAGAAGTAACAATATGAGGGATATGAAACTGAAGCCAAGGGGCTGACCAGAGCAAAATATAAATGCCAGATAAGAAACAGTGAGAGAGAGAAGGACAAGAAAAGAGAAGGACAAGAAAAGAGAAAAAAAGAGCTTTTACAGCAGGTTTGATTGATGAGACTAAATTAGCACAATTTAGAGGATCTATATGTTGAAATAGGACTAAAATAAATTGAGCAAAATTCTGCTGCAGATAGATTTTGGAACAGCATTCAGTTTGAGTTCAGTACATGTAAAAACTGTAACAGTTCACATAAAAATGTAAATTCAGTCATCATTTATCCTCAGGCTGTTTCTTTCCCAAGAATTCACATAGAAAACAGGTCAAAGCAACTCTGAAAACATGTAGAAGCAATTATACCAAAAGAGAACAGAAGTATTATTACCATAACAAACCTCTGTAAGCACACCTGTATGATTTTCTCTTACTTGCAAAAAAGAAAGAAGAATTTTTGCTAAATGCACAAGACGCTATTTTATAGTATCATGAAAATTAATGGCACTGATGAACTCTCAGATTCACATGAACACCAATGACAACCGGCAAAATCGCCAAATCTAGTGTGGCATGTCTAAATGCACCATGTTTGAATGTATATAAGCGTGAATTAGATTTAAGAGCTATTTAAATTTTGGTCTGCTTGTCACACAAAGCTATCATATGTCTTTAGAAAACTTAGAAAAGGGGTTTTAAAAGTCAAAGACAGTGGGCTTCCCTTTTGACACAATGTACCCATTAGCGACCTCCCCCCTGAATTCTGAAGACTACATAAATACAGTGAAATGTGTTCATGCAGAAATACAATGTTACAGCAATCAGTGTGCCAAAGAAGGGAACAAAAATGGTTTGTTTGCACATCAATAAAAACAGACTCGTTCCTATTTATGTCTCACTGTAATCATCTTTATCGTGATTACAATAGTCATCCCTCAAAACTTTACTAGCGCGACACTGGTTTGCTTTATCCAACCAAGAGTTGTAGTTTGGTTATCATATGTTCATGCAGCAGTTGGGTGTTTTGAGCCGCTGTTCAGTCTCCATTTCACACCGTGCAATGAGAAACAGCTTGGGCTGCTCCGAAACAATCACTGAATATGAGAGAAGTTGTGCTTTGAAGCCAAATACACACTTAAATGAATAATTTACTGAAATCTGGATGCGAGTCTCTATTCTCTCCACCATCTCTGATGTAATCGGCTGGGTTTTCTCTACATTATTACAGTTTTGAACTGACGGCTTGAATGCATTTGTTTACCAGATCCTTGGACTTAAAACTTTCCAGAAGTTTACAGTTTAAAATGATCTGATTGCAAACAGAAGAGAGGAAACATAATGTCGTCTCTTGTCCAAAAACCTGCTGTTTTTGCGTATATATATATGTAATACAGTCGTATGAACTGCTCTGATCACTGTCTACTTTTGTTTATGGAAAAGAGCAGCCTAGGCATTCTGCAAAACCTATTTTATGTTCCATGGAAGAAGAAAATCATACAGGTTTGGAATGACATGAAGATGAGCAGATGACAGTTTTCTTTTTTTGCGTAAAAGTTCTCAATAAATATGGATGTAAACAAATTATACTATAAAGCAGGCATCAAAACAGCCTTTTGGCAGTTTGTTTTAAATATGGGTTAATGTGACATGAAAAGTGTGTCAGAAATTATGGCTGCATACCAAATATGGGCCTACAGTATGTGCAGTTCATGTTGACCCCATAAAATCAGCCATCAGGTCAAAATTATAGTGAGGTTAATAAAATATAGAAGAAGAGTATTATCAAAAGTGGTGTGTCCAGGGCCTAAAAGGAACACTAAATGGGAGTAAAAATCAGCATCAACGCACTGGCGTAAGTTTGTCTTAAAAAGTGTCGGGGACTAGGTTGTGTGTGTGTGGGGGGTAATTAGGGTTGCAAAGGGGCGGAAACTTTCCATGGGAACTTCGTCTGGGGAATTTTGGAAATATTCCAAGTTTGAAACTTACCAGGAATTTATGGGAATTTACGGGAATTTATAGGAATTGATTGAAAATTTGGGGAAATTTATAAAACTATCATATACAAACATAAATATAAACATTTTGTTTGATCATAGGCTCACATGCATGCAAACTAATACAAATTTAAAATTTTTTTGGATTTTTGGGGGAAATCGGTGATGCTTTTTTAGGATTTATTGATGAATAAAAACTTGTGTTTATTCAAAATAGAAATCTTTTCTAACAATATAAGTCTTTACTATTACTTTTTATTAATTTAACACATCCTTGTTGAATAAAAGTATTAATTTATTTAAAAAAAAGAGAAAAGATACTGACCCCAAACTTTTGAATGGTAGTGTATTGTTAAAAAAGGATTTCTATTTTAAATAAACGCTGTTCTTCTTTATTCATTAAAAAATCCTGAAAAAAGAATCACAGGTAATAATAAAAAATAAAAAATAAACAGCACAACTGTTTCCAAAATTGATTATAAATAAGCATATTAGAATGATTTCTGAAGAATCATGTGACGCTGAAGACTGGAGTAATGATGTTCAAAATTCAGCTTTGCATCACAGAAAAACATTATATTTTAAAGTATATAAAAACCCGAAAACCATTATTTTAAATTGTAATACAAGTAATACTGCGCAATATTACCGTTTTGTTCTGTATTTTTTATCAAATAAATGAAGGCTTGATGAGCAAAAGATATGCAATGTTTTTAACATTAAAATAGTAATGTTTCCAAACTTTTGACAAGTACTGTACTTCTGTATGATAACAGAAAACTGGCTAGCAGAAAGAGCATCACAGCTTGAGCTAGTTTATGCCTCATAAATATTTTCTGGGAGTGCCCTAGGCTTTTTTGCGCTGATGGCCTGCACCCCAGCAGAGTCGGAGTGGAACTCCTGTCGGACAACATCTCCAGGACGCTACGCTCCATGACTAGTAAGTCAAATCTCAAATAACTGCCATGATGACTTTTGTTCTCCCCGCTTAAATGATAGAAGTACTTGCGCTGTCCAATCTATAAAGACTGTGTCTGTTCCCCGAATAGTGAAGTCAAAATATAAATTTAATGCAGGATCTAGAAAAAATCTGATCGTGATTAAACCAGAAAAATGTAAAATAAATGAACAAAAAACATTTTTAAAGTTTGGGCTCCTAAACATTAGACCACTCGCAACCAAAGCAGTTATCAGTGGTGGACGAAGTACACAAATCAAGTACTTGAGTAAAAGTACAGATACGTATTATGTCCAGCTATAGACAGGCTCTAAAAGCTGCCAGGGCCGAGCATATCCACAAACTCATAGAAAATAACCAAAACAATCCAAGGTTTTTATTTATAACACCATTCAAGCTGGCGGTTATTAAGCCTCTTATTAAGAAACCACAACTAGATCCTAGTGAACTGGTAAATTACAGACCCATTTCAAATCTTCCTTTTATGTCTAAAATTTTTGAAAAAGTTGTGTCTGCTCAATTGCGCTCCTTCCTGCAAAAAAATGATCTCTATGAAGAATTTCAGGTTTCAGGCCCCACCATAGCAACAGAAACTGCACTTGTTAAAATTACAAATGACTTGTTTCTTGCGTCAGACCAAGGCTGCATCTCATTGCTATTTACTTGATCTTAGTGCTGCGTTCGACACTATAGATCATGACATACTCATAGATCGATTACAAAACTATACAGGTATTCAAGGGCAGACTTTAAGATGGTTTAGATCCTACCTGTAAATTTGAATAAATTATAAAATTAATTTAAAAAGAATAAATTTTCTCTTATTAAATTCGGATAAGACAGAGATATTACTTATTGGACCAAAAGACAGTACACAGAATCTCTTGGATTACAATTTGCAACTAGACGGATGTACTGTTACTTCCTAACACTTTTTGGTATTTACTAGTTAAACTTGAATCCCATAGATCAAATATATTTAGAATATCAAAACTCAGATGTAGTCTTTGGGCTCAAATGCAGCAAGTGTGTCTTCAGAGAAAATGGAGGGGAATCCCTCTCTTAGGTGACTATAGGGGATTGTGTGTGGGGGAGGGTCATTTTTAGACTTCTGCTTTATTATTATCTCACCTAAATGTTTGTTCCAGTCTATGGTTTGTTCAGTCAGTGTATTTGTTTTGTGTGCAGTGTGCTGTGTGTGCATGTGATTGAGCAGTGTCTAGGGTAGAAATTAAACTGAAATTGCATTAAATCAGGTTGTTTTAACCAAGATTATGATGCAAGATTTTTTCTCAACTACATTTAAGTCCCCAGTTCCTGCGATTTTGCAAATTTCCAGTTTATTCCCATTAATTCCCGTTAATTCCCATAAATTCCCATAAATTCCCATATATTCCCGTTAATTCCCATGGAAAGTTTACAGTCTGGAAAATTCACGGAATTTTGCAACCCTAGGGGTAATTAAATAAATTATTTAATAAAAATGAATTTATTACGCATAAATTAATTTGTCCGGAACATCATCAGACTTCAGCATCAGTACCCACTCATTTGTGCACATTTCACAGTAATTGCATTCGGTACTGGATGTGCAATGTACAGTACAGTAGCCGCACAACACCAACAGCACATGAGTGCCAGCAGTGCAGTATCCTGTGTTTGAACCACTGAACAAGCCCTGCAGTTTTTTTGATGTTGTGAAGCAATCTTCTGAATCAAGTGTGCATCATTGCTAATTATTCAGATAAAAATATTTCCTGATAAAAATATTTCCGCTCAGACTCTGATTTCTGCAATATAACACAATTTAAGGCAACATTTCACAGCCAAGCCATCCTCGCTGTCATTAATAAATACATAATGTCTATTCTAAAAGCAGCGCATCTATATTTCTATTTATAGCTACCTTAAATGTGTAAAATTGTTAATTTCTGGATAATTATGCCATGTAATTTGTGTGCTTAACTACATTCATGTGAGTGGTATATTTAATCAAATGTGTAAATATAAAGGATTCTGTTTACTTCAGTGTGCATGCTCCAGTGTGAGCGGCGTTGCATGCATAATTACGACAATTATTGTTTATAAACCCCGAAATGTGTATGACAAGGTTTATAGATCAGGCCTGTCTGACTGGCACAAATGTATTTAGTGTTACATGAATGAATTAAATTACGAAGATCGATGATTGGAGATGCTTTTACTTTGCGTTAAAAGCCTTCCACGTGACCTATTTTTTCAAATGGTTTCCAAAAAGTTATTATTATACTATATTTTACTATATTACAGATTATTATACATTTAAAGAGGTGTGCATTATGCCACAAAATAAATACGATAGAAAATGTGGATTACATGGGGAAATTATGAATGATATAGGCCTAGCCTATAACGTCCCCATGTTTAAACTAAAATGAATGTTTAATACTTTTGAGTTATATATTTTTTCTGCATGTCATGTGCAGGGCTCTGTGAATTGGTCTACACATTTTCAACATACAGTAGGCATAAAGTCAGGGGCAGTTAAACTTATTAATTATTGCAGGTTTTCATATAGAGGTCAGTGTTTGTATTCACTGTGTTATTTGATGTAAAATCAGTACAATATGTAATTTGAAGCCAAAATATGTAATTTTTCACGATGCATTTCATGACACGGAAAACAATCCTTGATTCATAATTGCAGAAATAAGGTGTGTTTTAGACTTGCAGTGTCTAAAACGGGATGGTTCAAATTCATAATAAGCTACAGAATATTTGGAAGACTGAATCTATGCAGGACTAATAGCGACAGTAAAAGTGTTAATAATGTATGATTGCACTTTGGTTTGGTTTCATTGTGTGAAAATCATAGATCGAATAATCTTCAAAAGAATCATGTTGTGAAATATGATCACTCTGAGGAAACAATGACAAGCATCACATTCCTACTCGTATGACTGCTTCAGTCAGCCACAAACAACAAACTCTATAATCATCTTATAGATTTGTATCTTTTCTTTCAAATGAGACAATTTTTTTTAAGTTTCTTTGTGCTTGTGTTAGTCAGAAATCCATTGTTTTGTCATGGATGTGCACCAGAGAAAAATGCGCTCTTCGGAGAAACACACTCTCCAACCCATTAGTCAGAGCATGCCTGTTTACTCAGCAGCTGTCGATGTTATACAGATCAGGCCAAGCTCTCATGCTCCAGAGAGATGTCAATCAAGTGTGAAGGCCATTCAGAGCCAAGAAATTTGACACCTCCGTGGGTCAGAAGGCTGGACGGTAAGAGCAGTTCCAGGTTAAGCGCACAAGCTTCTTTTGATGGATGTATATGGAATTATAGTTTATGGACTGTTTTGATTTCGATAATGGCATGTGGAAAGAGAAAAGCATTGACGGCACAGAATAAGAGATCTTTGAACGCAAAACTAAGAGCAAAAGTGATGATGCGTAGGCCAGTGGCTCAGCGTAGAGCAGAGGACCCTGAATTTGTTAAGCGCATGCATATGCATTTACAGTGCTTATACTCATTTTTTAAAATAGAATTATTATTATTTAGAAATATGAAAGCACAGCAAACTGATCTGTTAAAGAAATATGAAAGCACACAACAATCTGCTAAACTATTTTATGACAAAAATTTCAAAACTACGTTTAGGAGTCTGGAGAATGTGGATTCTGTTTTAGATTGTAATAGACCACATAGATTGTATAATTTATAGAGTTTTGTTTCTCCTGAAAGAATAAAACTGATTGTGTAAAACACAAAAAAAATTATACCTGGTCTAATTCTTTTATGCCATTTTGTATATTACTACTTAGACAAAGACAAAAATGAAAAATAATGCAATCGATAATAAAGAAAAGTGCTATAGCACATAGTAAAGTAGGATTCTGGGGGGTTCTGGAAACTCAAAAGGACACTTGTACACAGAAAAAAAGGACAATTTTACTCCATTCAAATATAATTCAATAACTATTAGAATCAAATAGTGGAAAAATTCTTTTCTGGTACATTTTGGCACCTAGTGGAAAGAAACAACATGGGCTATATTTTAACAATCTAAGCGCATTGTCTAAAGCGCACTGCGCAAGTGCACTTAGGGCATGTCCGAATCCACTTTTGCTAGTTTAACGACGGGAAAACTCGGCGAGCCGGGCGCATGGTCCAAAAGGGTTGTACCTATTCTCTTAATGAGTCATGGGTGTGTTTTGGGCGTAACGTGCAATAATCCAATCAGAGTCTCATCTCCCATTCCCTTTAAAGGCCATTTGCGCTTGCACCATGGCGGATTCGCTATTTACATGGCGGAATTTGCAAGAGCAAAGACTGAACGCTTCTCCAGAGAGGAAAGGTTAACCTTTAACCTCACGCACGAGCAGACCATCTACGGGGCACAATAATAGGCGCATATTAATAACACGCTCTTCAATTAACAAAAAAATCAATATTGCGGCATTGACTTTAGACCAGGTTTCAGTTGGTCAAAAGTGCAGTCTATTTCAGTTGCCTCAAAATAGCAACGCACCAACAATACCTCGTTTTCAGACCAGCACGCCCATGGGTGCAAATGCATTTGCTATTTAAACAACGTGGAGCACAACATGAAAATGATAACTACGTCGGGCTGAAACTAGCAAAAACACTTGCATTGCACCTGGTGCCACATTGCGCCAACTGTATGATAGGGCCCTATAAGTTGCAGATAGCTGGAACAAATAGAACCTGAATAACAGACTTTCAAAAACAAAATTATGGAAATAAATCAACAAGTGCCTATTTTTTTTGTGTTAATTGTAATATTTTAAACATATATAATGTTATTTATGAAGTATTACAATCTGATTTTGTATTTCAAGGAGTTTTCTGTACAATGACACAATTTTTGTTCTCATTTCCTCCATTGTATGTGTGTAGGGTAAATATTTAAATTTGGGTATGTCAAATCTAGGTGAAAATACAGCAAATTGCCCCTTGTCTGACAGACAACAAATTAAGGATGTGCGTGACATGTTGAAATGCATGCCATTTTATTAGTGGAATTATTGAATGTAAATTTTAAAAAATTGTATTTGTGATGAATATTAAGTAATGTGGCGATATAGATATTTAATACAGGTATAAATCTGTGTATTGAACAGGCTACCACTTTTAATGCTCCTATGCAAAGTAAACCATCTTTTCTTTATTTTATGGTAAAATAACATGATTCAATGATATAAATAATACTGCACACCAGTTAAAAGTATAAAAATTTAAAACATAGTGTAGTACTGTGTAGCATAGAGTAAAATGTAAGCACAGGCTCACAGTCTTGACATTTACTATGCTGCTTAAATAAGTACTAAGTTTGCTTCAGTGAATATGAATTATTTTAACTCGTGTAGCTCTTAGATTATTTGCTGACTCGTCAAATCTAGCCCATTAACACTGTAAAGTTGACTGCTACTCGTGAAAATGGATTAAATGGTGATTAAAGCACCAAAAAGAGGTCAAAACCTGCAAATGCATTTTGCTGATGTGAGGCGGCAGTACCTGCGTCTGTAAATAGTTCATTCTGGTTGAATATCATCTGTAAATAACAGATCTGCATCTGAAATTTTTACATTTGGCAATGTGTGTGGGTGACACTAATAGTAAACATTTGAAGCATAGGTATGTCTTATGTTCACCTAAATGGATATCACTAACTACAATTAATTTGCCTCATTATACACTTGTTTTTGAAAGTGTGTTTCTTCTCTTCAGAGTACTTTACCAACCAAAAATCAGAACTCCAAAGATTCTCAAGAGGTCAAAAGTACTGATCTAAAGTAAAAATTCTTTTAAATTAAAAACTGAACTACAAATACAGTTCATCTGTGTCTTGAGGCTAATGTCCTTAAAAAGGCATTTTCAAAGGAAGCTGATGGTCTTGTCTATGCTTGATGCTGAAAGAGGGAATCTTACCAATGAGAGAATTCAAGGAAGAGTATGAGCTGACTCTCCTCATCTTGTCGATGGTTTCAAAGGAGAGGAGGTATTCATCATTATCGGGACTGCCCAGAGTACTGCTGGCACTGCTGCTGGTGCTCAGGTTCCCTGGAGAGAATGCTGCCGGACCACCTAGAACACATATCATAAACATAAGCATTGTTAGGAATAGAGGTCGGTAATATGACCAAAATCTTATATTACAAAATAAGGATTTTTTTTTTTTGCTTAAGAAAGGGACCTATTAAAGTGCAATATGTCGCGTAGTCAAGTTTGACTCACCCTCCTCGTTGAGATTGAGATTCTGAAGACTCTTATTGAGGGTTCGAGCAGTGGTGGCAGCTCTTAGATTTGTATAGGAGTTCACTGAACGTAAACGAGGGACGGCAGGACTGTCCCTACCTGGAGTAACATTTCCTGTCTCTACACACACACACACACACACATACAAATCAAGGTAAGCAGCTGCTGAAACATCAGATAAACAGCGGACCATGACTATGGTTTGATATGTGGCATATATGGATGGATAGATGGCTGGATGGATGGATGGATAGATGGATAGATAGACAGACAGACAGACAGACAGTACATTGTGCAGTATACATTACTTTAAGCAGCATGTTAGTATCCCATTCAAAACATTTCACTTCATTCATAACTGTTGTTTAAACTATAAATCACTAAGACATTTATTGTGTATCTAAAACAGTTATAAATACCTACCTGTGGAATTTGCAGGTGAGGGTACAGCATAGTTTTTCTCTTCCTCCATGAACTGCAGAGCCACAGTACAGAAATTACTCTCATACTGCACCACTAGGTGACTAAGAGCAACAACCAGCTCCTAAACATGACAAAAACAGGTAAATAAAAGTCACTGAATGTGTTATAACAGAAACACATTCAAATAAGTTGAAATTGTAGACTACTGTTTTGAAATCTGTATTAGCTGCAAACTACATAAGCTCATGACATTTTTATTTTGTCTAGGGACTTCAATCAAGCAATTGCCCCACCCTAAATTTTATGAGCATGTTAACTTCATTAGCAGAGCAGAGAACATGTTGGACCTTTACACAAACACCAGCAATGAAAACAGGGTTGATGCAGCTACCCCAGGTTGGATTTTTAAGACCACATCACTGCTATGGTAATTGCTGTATACAGGAAATGTACACTTCTCAAATGGACCAAAACTGTTCCAAAGCTGATTACTGCGGGCCAGAAGGAAAAAGCTTAGCTTTAAAGAGGCCATGAAATGGAGAATCAAAATGTTCTTGATATTTACACACAAAAGAGGTTACTCTACTTATTCTTAAAACTAACTCCCTAGTTTAAAACATGAATTATTCTTTTCTACCCCTCTGAAATGCCCAGATTTTAAAGTCCTTTAATATGTAATTGTCGTATGTAATCAAGGAGGTGTGTTCTGTACAACTCATGTCTGTCCATCAATCATGGCTGGAGTTTATATTTAATAACATGCCTGAGCAACTGAAAGATTAAGTTTTTATCTGTTTTTCACATTTCACACCAGACTATTTTGTGAATTATAACATGTTTTTGTTTTTCACAACATCTTGTATTCTAAGATACGGCAGTATCTGAAAGTATGGCATTTTGTTCTCTGAGGCAACGCAGCTAAACGTCAAATTGTTTAACGCTATTAAGACACCAAGTGTATCATCACGGTGTGCAGCACAACTGTGAACCGGGTCCAGGTAGTCCGTCTCATTTTGTTATGTTGTGGGATGCAAGACATTTTTTGGATGAAATTCAAACAATGAAAGTGAAACTGAATTGTTTGAGTGTTGCTAATAAAATCAGCACATAGTCGGCTGGATCAGAAATATTTGCTTTAGTTGAACATTTTTATGATGCGAGTTGAATATATTTTATTATAGTTTATGTTACCATTACTATTATTAACCATTAACACAATGGGTAGCTAGAGTTTTACTGGAGTTGTCTTTTAAGAAATTTGTTAACAGTAATTTGTATATAGATATTTGGTTACATTTACGTTGCTTTGCATTGCAAATGGTTGCGTTGTTTCAATTTATTCTGCCTCAGGATCTGACTCGGGCTCAAACATCTACATTATGGCTCTAACACAGTGATTGCCATCTCGAGTATCAAAACACAACATGCTGTAAAGAGGACGTGGATAAGGTGCAAAGAAGTTAGCCAATCACAGTATCACACCAGTGAGCATTTACTTCTGTTTCTTCAACGGAAAAGGTAACAGTCCTTGAAATTGAACACATTGTTTTGTATGTGTGTTTGCCACTGTGATTATGTGAGTGCCCCTAACATACATTGATGAGCCAAAACATTATGACCACTCATAGGTGAAGTTAATATTGTTAATCATCTCCTAACAAGGTCACATGTGAAGGTCTGAGTAATGTATATGGTAAACGAACAATCAGTTTGTGTAGTCAATGTGTTGGTGCAGGAGAAATGGGAAGGAATAAAGTTCTGAGTGACTTTGACTAGGGCCAAATTGTTGTGGCATCTCTGCATCTCTGGTCAGCATTTGTAAGAACCTACCAAAAGTGGTCCAAGGAGGGACAAACCACAAATTGGTGACAGTGTGTAGGATGTCCAAGGCTCATCGATGGCAGAAGAAGTTTAACGATGAGCCTGTGTAGATGCAGACTGATCAGAGTGTCCATGATAACACACAGCCGAAAGACCCTAGAATGGGCACAAGAGCAACAGAACTGGACCTTGGAGCAGTGGAAAAAGGTTGTCTGGACAGATGAGACCTGTTTTCTTTTACATTGTGTTTACTTGGGGATGTAATAGCACCAGGATACACTGGAGGAAGATTACAAACTGTTCAAAAGTGATGCTCTTGGCAATGTTCTATTGGGAAACTCCTGTTTCCGGCCATTCATGTGGACATCAAATTTGACATGCCCCCTAGGTGTTGTCCTGATCTCCTAAATATGCTAATCTGATTTAGTATCTGTGGGATGTGCTGGACCAACCAATACAATCCATGGTGACTCAACCTCGCAACTTAAAGACATTAATTTCTACTGGTAATGTCTTGGTGCCAGATATCACAGGACACCTTCAGCGGTCTTGCAAAGTCCATGACTTGGCAAGTCTGTGTTGTTTTGGCAGCACAAGGAGGACCAACAGCATATAAGACAGGTGGTCATAATGTTTTGGCTCATCGGTGTAGTTTTCCATTAAATTAAATTTGTCCCAAATTATTGTTAATATACATAATGACTTTACCCTAGGCTGAAAGATAGTGTATTGTGCATTTTTCAGCAAAATGTTTGTCTTTCTGTGGCTTGAATAAAGTCTGTATGCTTCATATAGACAGCTATAATAAGCTGTGTATAATAAGCTTCTTGTCTGGTGTGTGAGGCCTTAAGACAGTACACATGCAAGCACAGCAAAAGCTCACTGTGGAGGCCATACTCCTCTGATGCTGCCATTAAATCTGTAAATAAAGTAGCTCTTTGGTATCAGAAAGACAAAGTGAAGCTATATACAGATATACACTCTTCACCAACACCAAAGGCACAAAGTGCATGTGGCAGGGCATACTGCAATTACTGACTACAAGACTTCCCGTACAAGACACTCCTGGAAAGAAGTCTGCTGGTCCTCCTGGTTACCAGGTTCTCTGTCTGTCCAAGGCAGAAGAACTTTATTAGATTCCTAGTCAGATGCTCAGGGACAGTGCAGTCCAACTCACAAATGTACCCATCTTCAACATTCCCCTGAGCCAGGCAACTTTCTCGGTACTCTTTAAGGTGAGGACCATCACATGTGCATAAGAAGAAAATAACATCCGTCCCATGTCCCATGGCACTTACACACATCCTTATAAAGCTCTTTAAGAGGATTTTCAAAGACCATGTCAAGTTTCCCTCCATATTCAACCCCTTATAGTTTATAGAAGATGCCCTTGGCCTGTTTTTTCTTACCTGGAAAACAAGGACACCTATTTAAGAACGCTGTTCACTGATCTGGCCTTGAACATCTTTCAGTGAAAACAGGACTATAACAGTGTATACAATATGGACTATATAAAAGAGAAACTACAGCTGATTTTGATTGCCTGCAAAACCCTTTTTCTTTTATGTCCCACAGAAGAAAGTAAGTCATACAGTTTAGGAACAACATGAGGGTAAGACATTTTCATTTTTGGGTGAATTTTTCCTTTAAGACATACTGACTGTTTATGTGAAAACTCGCCAGAATGGACATTATGGCAATTCTGTTCAGGTGCAATACATAGCAAAAGAGAGCTCAATTTGGCACTCACAGAAGATTGTACCTGGAGACTTCAAATTACCTTCATAATATCTCCCCCATCTTCACCACCTTCTACAGGGTCACCAACAGCTGAATTACTGGTATGGGAACTCTAAAGCTACCCACCAATTTTAAATCCCTTCAGCAGACAGTAAAGACAGCTGAGAAAATGACTGGAACCTCTGTCCCAACAATACAAGACCTCTAGCATCTACAAGGCCATCAGCAGTGTCAGGGACTCCTTGTTTTGCAAGCAATGTTGAATAGAAAAGAAGATACTGGATCATTCAGCTCAGGTCATCCAGACAAGAACTTCTTCCCCCAAGATGTAATACTCTCTTGTCCTCTGCTCTTGAGAGGCTGACATCACATCAGTAATGTTGTACTGGTGTTGTAATATGTCCCACAATGTTATGTGTACTATGTCCCACAATGTTATTGTGCACTGTCTGTCCATCATCACTGTTACTGTATATGAGTACCCTTACGAAAACTTTTACTACAAAAAAAAAATAAATAAATAAAATTGGTTACTATAGTTAAACCATGGTAACCACAAATTAGCCTTGGTGTTGCTACACTAACCACAGTTTAACCAAGATATTTGTAGTAAAATTGTGGTTATACAAATGATAATCAATATGGCAAAAAAAAAAAAGATGGTTACTACGCGTTCACTATAATAAAACCTTGGTTAATTTTCGTAAGGGAATAAACGCCTACATTTAATTTTCAGTACTAAATTTGGTCCTGTGATGATTATTTTGTTGAACTATGTTTCTTTAATTTCTCCAATATGCAGCTAACTACTTGGGAGAATGAGCCTCCAAAATATTCACTTTCTAACTTTTCAAAGTTTATGGTTATAGCGCCACTTAAGGGTAAAAGGCAGCAAATACACATTCCTAATGTTGCCGCCGCGGGAAAGGTGGCGGTAACAGTATTATTCTGGTTGAGAACCATCTGTATGTATAATTTACTGAGTTTACAGTCTTAAATTTCCAAAACAGTTTTATGTAAAATGTGAACCAGATTTTTAAGATACCAAAAATTTAAGATAATGAAGTTGATGATGATGAAGAAAAAAAACCCTTAATGATATTCCAATAAACTTGCCTTTCTCACAATGGGACTTCCATCATTAATGAGTTGTGCTAGCATCATGGCCACATTATGATCAATGGTGGTAGAATGATCGGTTCTCTCCGCAGAATTCCCCACAAATGTACCCAAAGCAAACACAGCTGCACACCGCACCTGCCAATGAGACCAACACAAAGCATAAATGTACCACACAACAGCCTTGGTCAGAGTTATGGCAAGAAAGTAGCACTGTTTTTGACCACATATAAAAGTAATAATTTTGAGGTACATATCCTGGTCAGGAATAGACTTGGGTGTACACAGAACAGAAAAACAGAGAAAACGAGAAATCTATTTAAGGTTTGTAATGCATTATATAGCAGGTTGGTAACACTTTATAATAACTTTCATCAATAAATCATTAACAAACATTATATAATGCTAGGGATGTAACGATTCACTCAAGTCATATATTTGAATCGATTTTCAACCGGCTCGCGGTTAATCGTTACATCCCTATATAATGCTTAACCGATCATTAGTTAATATATATTCAAATAGCTAGAAATGTGAGATAATGTGCTTGTTAATGTTTACTGATAAACTTATTAAACATTACCTAATGATTAACAGATCATTATTTCATGTTAATTAAAATGCTTACGAATGCCATTAAACTTTCACTTCATATGATCATGCTCTTCTTGAAAATCTACAAATGATTTTAACAGATATTATACAATGATTTAAAAGCTTTTGATACAGTGTGATAAGGGTAAGGTCAATTTGATTACTATAAGGGAACATGGATCAATCAGTTTATATTACATTGTTTTGATAAAGTATTTTCTTGAAAAATAGGTTTGTTTTCTCCTGTTGATGTATGATTCAAGGAATATCCTGTTTAATGATATACAGTAGTCTACTAATATAAGTGTTGAGGCAATAAAAACATGTTTACATTAAATTACAATGTGTGTTATGTCTTTAGCAAGCATTTAGCTAAACTTAAACTAAACACCCTTTACACAAACGTTACAGCAGCTAAAATCCAATACCCATAAAGGTACTAGATGATTAGTAAACGTTTACAAATTAGGACTAGTTTAAACTTTAGATTAGGTACTGCAAAAACATGAATAAATGATTAATAAAAGATTTGTAAAGATGTGTAAATGGGTAAATTCAGATAATTCGGGACACTTTTTGCTATTGAGATGACTGCTCAAAAAGTTACTAATGATTAGTAAACATTTATAAACATTTACAAATGATGAATAGTTTCCTTTTTAGATTTTAGGTACTGTAAAACGTGAACAAATAATTAATAAATGATTTGTTCAGATATGTAAATAGTAGAAGTCTACACAACAAACACAGACCAAATATATGACCTTTACAGACTGTGATTATGAGTTAGTGAAAGATATAACATGAATAGTTTGTGAAGTGCTTAATTACCAATTAAGCAAATTTTTTTTGTACATGTAAAATAAGAGCATTAGGTAATATGTGAACTGAAGTTTGATCACATTTGATAGCAATCAAAAGCACATTAACAAATAAGCTTGTAATCATTGTATAATTTATTTTTAAATAATTTGCAGATTTTTAAAAAGTACATGATCGTATGAATTGAAAGTTTAATGCCATTTGTAAGCATTTCAATTTGCATTAAATAATGATCTGTTAATTCACTGATCATTAGGTAATGTTTAATGAGTACATTAGTAAACATGAATAAGTATATGAATAAGTACATTAACATATTTCTAGCTACGTGAATATATGTTAACTAATGATCTGTTAAGCATTATATATTGTTTGTTAAGGATTTATTAATGAAAGTTATTATAAAGTGTTAAGCCCCGTTCACACCAAGAACGATAACTATAAAGATAACGATATTAGCATCCACACCAGCGAACGATATCGTCTGTTTATTCTAAGCGCACATGTGTCTGCCGCTTTAGATTCTTGAGCTCGTTACAGCAGGATGGATTCGGATTGGCTGTCAGTGTTTTATCGTTCATCAGCTGGAAAAAAATAGTTTTGAACGTGATCACAACGATATTGTTCCTCTTTATCGTTATCGTTATAGTTGTGGTGTGAACTATGCTATTCTTTAATATTGAGAACGATTTTTAGAACTATATCTTTATCGTTATCGTGCTTGGTGTGAACGGGCCTTTACCCTTGAAAATCTAAAATATGCAAGATCTACAAGAATTAGACTAGCCAACTTTCAGAACCTCTGGTATAGGATCAGACAGGAGACTGTAGAGCTTCTCATGGGCACTATCTCGAACTCCACACCAGCGTGCAGAATCAAAATTCTGCCAGATTCGGCCCAAACAGATTGCCACCCACTGCCTCAGAAGAGGATGGGGGTCATTGAGCTGCTCCAGACAGATCGCAATCAGGTTACCCTGCAGACAAGCCTCCTGATGAAAAGAAAGGACAATTTCGTTTTTTCAAGAAGAAGAAGTTCTGAGAAGATATATTTGTTATATATAACCTTGCAAAATAATAATAGGCTATTCAAAGCATCCTATTATATTCATATTTACTTTTCAAGTTTGTTTGTAAACCTTAGTTTAACAACTGTCATTACAGACAAGGTAAGCTCACACTACACAACTTTTGGCTGGATTTTGCTGTTACAGACAGGTTTTCAAGGTCTGCGACAAAACCCCCAGAGTGCGGCCAAATCGGTGCTTATTTTGGTTTGCTGATGCTCGTTAGGTATGAGCAGGTCAGCGATGTGATCTGAGCCTGTCCCGAGCAGTCACCGGCGCTGCAATCTTTTCAAACTTGTTTCAAATTACTGCCACATGATCTTATTGTGTGTTTTCGATGTAACTACAAGGTGGAACTAATCCAGCCAATCACAGTGCAGATTGTATAAAGAAAAATCTTGTAATAACTTGCATGAATTTCTCTTTGAATTTATGTGAGATAACATTTTCTTTTTCACTGCTGGTCGGGACTGCCTCTTGACCAAATGTCTTGTCATTTGTACACCTCGTCAGTGTTGTGTTATGTAGTATGCACGCAGCTATTAACAAGATGATAACAGATGACAGAAACCTTGTGGAGTGTGAGCACCGCAGCAGTTCAGGTAGTCTTACAGTCCTGTAGTGTGAGCTTGCCTTTAATGTTTTTAATCTTTTATTTCTGTTTCATCTGTCTTATACCTGTCCTGTGTTGTAGTTGTTGACAATGACAGCAAGGATGAAGACTGCCATGGTTCGATGCTCAGCCTGGATAAAGAATCAGGAGTCAACAACTAAAAAACAATATCCATGACTTAATTTAATTAACAGTGTCTATCCATTTTCACTGTCCATCCATGATTTGATTGGTCAAAAGTACACAAAATTCCAATGAAAAAACAAAGAATAGTCTGAACTCGACAAATATGGCACAGCAGATTAAATAAACAAAACAAATTTTGTTTTGAAAAAGTTGAAAATGATTCAGTGCCATCCTAAAATACTCACGGGCATGTACGGGTCAGCCAGCACCGACAGGAAGTACTTGTGTCCATTGTCTTTTACAAGATCAGCTTGGCATGACTACAGAAAAGAGAAAGAGAAAGAGCAGGAGGGAGAGTAGGCGAGTGTAAAAGAAGGAATTGAAAAAGTGACAAAACCGTTACAAAACACTATCCTGACTGCTGACAAGTTTCTTCCAATCTTGCTGTCTGATATAAACCGCTTACATCTGAGTTTTCTCTGAGTCAGAGTTGTAAAACACTTACATACTCCCCTAATGTAAACTGAACTACAGCACGTGAGACACATCGCTGATACCAAAAACACAATAACTGTGCCTGGAATGACCAGAAAGAGAGAGATGGAGAAAAGCTATTTGTCCCATCTCAAACAGAATGTGTGCTGGAGGACAGTGTGGGCAAGACAGAAAGGGCAAGTTGTGCTATAGCCTGCTTGTGCTCTCCATTTCATCTGGTGATTTTTTAAGTGCCATGTGCAATTGAGAACTCACCAATTACACATACTGACCACTCTATACGATCTAAACAGTTCTATGTATATCTGAACAGTATGGGGTTAGTAAGAGTTTTTTTCTTCAAGAAATTAAATCTTTTAATGAACAAGGACACATTAAATTGATTAAAAGTAACAGTAAATACTTTTACATTGTTACACACACACATACACACACACACACACACACACACTCACACACACACAAACAAACACAAACACATGAGTCTGTGTGTATTCAGGTTTAAGTCCCCACCAGAATAGAAAAACAGGTACACACACACACACACACACACACACACACACATCATGTTACAACGAAGACTGGAGGAATATCGGTCAATTAAAGCATGCCAATTAAAGGGATAATTCACCCCATAATGAAAATTCTTTCATCATTTACTCACCCTTAAGTTGTTCTAAACCTGTATGAGTTTCTTTCTTTTGTTAAAAACAAAAGAAAATAATTTGAAGAATGTTGGTAATGAAAAAGTCAAGACTTCCATTGTATGAAAGAAAAAAAAAAAAACATGGAAGTCAATGGTTACCAGCAACTGTTTGGAACAACATGAGGGTGAGCAAATGATAACTAAAGTCTAATTTTTGGGTGAACTAACCCTGTATTTATTTTTTGCCCATACAATGAATGTCAGTGGGTTCCAAACGCTCTCCAAAATATCTTCTTTTGTGTTTTGTATGAGTAGAATTAGTCATACAGGTTTGGAATGATATGAGGGTGAGTAAATGATGACAGAATTTTAATTTTTTCACTTTAAGATGGCGTGACTGAGACCCCCTATCCCCACTTCCATTCTATTGTTCTAAGTCCAACTGTATTTGCAAGCAAACACGCCAGGTTTGATGTCAATACTTTCGAAATTGGTGCTCGCATATCTTGTGACTGAAACAATTTTTGAATTGATGCAGGTGTCAATGAGATCTGAGAGCAATGATATCTGCATCAGAGTTGTGGAGAGCTGTGCATCTGGGTCTCTCTGCGCAAAGAGGAAATAAAAATAGAATGAAGTCACAGGGTCTCGTTTGACCTTTGATTTAATATTCATTCCCTAGAGTTGCTGTTGGATTTGATAAGCCAATCATAAGACATGTCATATCTTTCTTTAAAGAAAAGTGTGTTTTCAGTAGCCAGATCAGCAGCATTAGAGTGTGTTTTGATTTGAGTGCTGCAGTCTCTGTGAGGGATGTGCGTGAATGATCATCTATCTCTGCAGGTGTCTTTACCACTACTGCCAGAGACAGATGGCAAACCACTTTCATTTCCACTGCCCTTCCAGACTCCAATGTACGAAATACACTCTGAATGTTCAAATAATGTCTTCTATGATAAACAAAGTCATATTAATTTCATTTCAATTAAAAATCTTTTGAAATAACAAGTACAGATGAATCATTCACTAGACCAGGAATGTGCATTAAAAAGAGAATAGGATCCATCTTAATTCCATGTAGATTTTTTTTCATTATTATTATTTAGAAATAAAAATCAATATAGCATTTACAAATCAGTAAAAAAAAGAAGAAAAAAAAGCAAGTTCTTGGTCTAGTGAACAATTCATTTTTGCATTTTATTCCAAAGAAAAGTTGGAGTTGTTGTACTTTGTAATCTTTAATAACAATAACAATAGCAAAAAAAAAAAAAA
>NW_015649134.1:434566-461900 GCF_001515625.1 Sinocyclocheilus rhinocerous | reverse complement strand
AAAAAAAAAAAAAAAAAAAAAAAAAATTAAATCACAACAATAACAATAATAAACTTTTTCTTCCTCTGAAATGACTTTCTGATTACATCCATAGATATCCAAGGGCATACAGCTACTGGATAAAAGTAAACCACCAGCCAAATAGCTACTTGGGCATTATTTAAGCAAACTTATAATTGGCTCAGCTGCATTCTTGTATGTGATGCCTACTTTTCACTATTCAGTCAGTTCCTGATAAAATACATCCTGCCCTAGATGTTTTTTAATTGAATTTTGTGTTTCACAATTATGACACATTATGGAAGTGGAATTCTAATGGCATTTCACACCGACTTTAAGGGTCTGAACTATTAAGTTCGTTTCTGTTGTTTACAGTCTGATAATTCTGATGGTCTCTCAGAAAAGTTCTTATGAGGTATAGCAAAACAATGAATGAATGAATGAATGAATGAATAATAAAAACGAGACCTTAAAAAGCACTTTCATCTGTTTATATTCTCTCTTTGTCTTTCTTTTGGTGAACATTTACTTAAAGCTGTGCTGACAGGAGTTTAACTGGGCCTCATCTGAGAAGCTGAGTCTGAGAGTCTGATCTCTAGAGTATTGGAGTATTGTATTGATACAGTGGCATGCGAAAGTTTGAGAACCCTTTGCAGAATCTGTGAAAATGTGAATCATTTTAACAAAATAAGAGAGATTATACAAAATGCATGTTATTTTTTATTTAGTACTGTCCTGAGTAAGATATTTTTCATAAAAGATGTTTACATTTAGTCCACAAGAAAAAAATAGCTGAAATTTTTAAAATAACCCCATTTAAAAGTTTGGGAACCCTTGGTTCTTAATACTGTGTGTGGTTACCTGGATGATCCACAACTGTTTTTTTGTTTTGTGATGGTTGTTCATGAGTCCCTTGTTTGTTCTGAACTGTTAAACTGAGCACTGTTCTTCAGAAAAATCCTCCAGATTCTTCAGTTTTCCAGCATCTTTTGCATAGTTGAACCCTTGAATGGGGTTAATTTAATAATTTCAGCTATTTTTTTTCTTGTGGACTAAATGTAAAAATCTTTTATGTAAAATATCTTACTCAGGACAGTACTAAATAAAAAATAACACGCATTTTTTATGACCTCTCTTATTTTGTTAAATTATTCACATTTTCTGCAAGGGGTTCCCAAACTTTCGCATCCCACTGTAAGTCAGTAATGTACATACAACATCTTGATTTATCAATCAACTCATGGAGGAACAAACATTAAAATTGATTTGCTTTGGAAACATTTAAACATTCAGTTGTTTGTACTATGTTTAAGTTTACAAATTCACATCTTGATCAAATTTAAACTTGACATACTGAAATGCATAGGATAACAAGAATAATATTGTGACTTTACAGAGATTTAATTTAAAAATGTTATTAAAAATGCAGATTTTTGCATATATCAAAATGTGAAATAAGCTTTTAGTTTTGTTTTAATGATATCAACAACTCACTAGTTGGTAACTCTCAGTGCTTAATTTTTAATAACCTATCTGAAAATTAACAGTAATATTATTTTTTAAATAAAATGAAAAATAATGGGACTACTAGGAAACAAGCAATATTATGCTTGCCATTATATTATTATAATTTTTTTTTATCTTGGAATATCATGTTTGAAGACTTCAATAGTAAGAGGTTTTTAGCTGGTCATTAGTATCTAAATGATTTTAAATGTTCTGAGTATCATGTGGAATTCTGGGTAAAAACAAGGGCTGAAATGAAAGGGATAAAGTGGTTTACATACACTATCCACAGCCAAGATCTTCGCCCATATGAAGACCAAAAGAGGCCTGAGCTCTCTTGCTGAACTCTGCAACAGTTTCAACACGTATGGGAAAATCCCCACTGAAAGAGCCTGCGGAGAGCAAAAAGAGAGTAAGAGAGAGAGGGGAAAAAAAGACTAGATGATGATGCAAGGCAGCTGAATGATATTCTGCACACAGTGTACCTAACTAACATATGTATTATCTAAAGGCTACTGTACGTAAAAGAAAGTTAAAAACAAATGTTAGTTGTGTATCTCACCAAACTGACGGCCCAAGGGCCTTTTAATGATATCAACAACTCACTAGTTGGTAACTCTCAGTGCTTAATTTTTAATAACCTATCTGAAAATTAACAGTAATATTATTTTTTAAATAAAATGAAAAATAATGGGACTACTAGGAAACAAGCAATATTATGCTTGCCATTATATTATTATAATTTTTTTTTATCTTGGAATATCATGTTTGAAGACTTCAATAGTAAGAGGTTTTTAGCTGGTCATTAGTATCTAAATGATTTTAAATGTTCTGAGTATCATGTGGAATTCTGGGTAAAAACAAGGGCTGAAATGAAAGGGATAAAGTGGTTTACATACACTATCCACAGCCAAGATCTTCGCCCATATGAAGACCAAAAGAGGCCTGAGCTCTCTTGCTGAACTCTGCAACAGTTTCAACACGTATGGGAAAATCCCCACTGAAAGAGCCTGCGGAGAGCAAAAAGAGAGTAAGAGAGAGAGGGGAAAAAAAGACTAGATGATGATGCAAGGCAGCTGAATGATATTCTGCACACAGTGTACCTAACTAACATATGTATTATCTAAAGGCTACTGTACGTAAAAGAAAGTTAAAAACAAATGTTAGTTGTGTATCTCACCAAACTGACGGCCCAAGGGCCCAGGTCCAGAAATCGCCCCAACAAATCCAGTGCCCTCAGTCTGTGCACCTGACTTAAGAGGACCTAAGAGAAACCAGATGGGAGAACATTAATCTGATGTTCCACTCTCTTCCATAGCCAGTGGAGTCAGTGAGGAGTGGATGACAGGGATATGTGTGTCAGTGTGTAACTCTACAAAAGGGCCAAAGAAATGAAAAATGGGGAAAGGGGGCAAACAGCCTATAATAACTGCATTGACCCATTGGAGATGATGTTACAGCTTGGGTCATTGAGGTCCTTTAGAGAGTATTAGGTATTTAAAACACCCCACACCAACAGTAAATCACCAAACGTCCCACACCCACGCAAACAAAAACAGGCAGACATACATTCACACACACAATGGGAACAACTAATATAATCATACTGAACAGGTGCTCAGGCTCACATACATTCCCTGCAGGCTGACACAAGCTAAAGACTGCCCACCTGTGTGTGTACATCTGTGGTTAGAGTGGTTTGTGTGTGATTCATTAACATTTATTTATGCACTGTAACCCTAAAGCTCAAAATATATATTTTTTTTTGAGTAAGGCAAACTTAACTTAGTTCGGAAAAATTAACTTGTGAGTATTTAGAACTTTCTTTTTCTTTTGAGTTCACAAACTGACATATTTTTGTCAGTTTGAATTGTTTCATTGTTTTGAGTTGAATGAATTTGTTTCTTTTAATTTAGACAAACTTAAATTTAACTGAAACTGGGCAGCGATTTCTATATTCAGGTCTGTGTTATTGATAAAAGGGGTGGTTGCATAAAATTTTAGGTATGCAAAATTACGAATATGATTAACAGGTTATGGTGTCATGCTCCAGGGCTTCTGTTTTCAATGAAAACAAACAAACACACCAATACCAGTCAAAAGTCTTGATAAACCTAGGTAAGCCTAGGTAATTCTTACTAACCTCCCATCTGTATTTGTTTCTGTGAATGTTTCAGCATGACTATCCACAGAACTCGTGAGACTAATGTTTCATCAATGGGTGGGGAAGACATGGCACAATTTATTTTTGCTTTCAAAACTAATTTTAAACATTTAAGCATAAGCCTTTAGATCAAAAGATCTGAGATTGTGAGAAGCATAAAATGAGTTAAGTGTAGACATTTTTTTAGTTTTAAATAGCAATTTTAGTTTTCATATTCCTACGCCAGCATTTTAAAACTCTGTATACGTGTATATGTATTTAAAGCATCTAGATACTGTGGCACACACTCTCAGCATGGTGAGGGGGTCCGGATATAGGCCTGCCCAGAGACAGAGCCGTGCTGTTTGTGAGGAGCACAACAGAAGGACTACCCACCTCAATGCCCACACAAAAACATGCACAAACTCCAAAATGCCTGCAATCTCCTGCCAAAACAATATGCCACCCTGCCATAAAGGTATTAATAGATCACAGGGTCACGTCAAATCACGGACTGTGAAAATTCTCAACATGCACCTTGGCTATAACAGGGCGTTCCTTAATACCCTGAGAAATGCTTATGACAGAAGGAAGGAAGGAAGGAAGGAAGGAAGGAAGGAGGGAGGGAGAGAGATGAAAGAATAGAGAGAAGTGGAAGAAGTGGGAGAAATATGAGGGAGGTCTGTTTTTTCTGACTCTGGCCAAATGGAAGATTACTCAGCACTTACAAGGTTTTACACACATACACGTGTGTAAAAGTGTGACTGGCTGCTGAGTTTAAGATACGTGTGAAGATCTGAGCCCATCTGTGAAGAGTCCAGACCTCTTAAAGAGATGCACAGAAATATTACAAAAACTCAATTTGACTCAATACAAGCAGCAGGAAACAATAATTCTGATCAGATAGCATTTACCTAACAGTTTACATTTTATGAGTTCTATGCATTCCCTGGGAATCAAAGTCACAATACTGTCGTTTATAGTGTAATGTACTACTGTCTGAGCTAAAGGAACATACACAGTGAGACTGTAGAGTATTTGAACACTTAAGTTACATTTACATTACATTACATATTTTGAAAGCTTATTACTCAAGAAATTGTGAACAGTACACTGTAAAAGACATCAAACATTTAGAAGTCTGAGCATTGGTGTGTGTATGTGTTCTTTAGAACAATAAATAAGTATTTTATGTGCGTGGGAGAGCCAGTTATATATATATATATATATATATATATATAAAATATGATCAAAAAAGGCTGTCAAGAAAAATCAGCATTGTTAATCCTATTGATCTTTTCTTTTAAAAATGTACAAAAATCTAACCTTTCATTGAAGAATAAGAATTTAAAATGGGGGGAAATCTCATTATGAAATAAATGTTTTTTTCTCACGTTGGGCACAATTAATGGTACCCTTTTATTCAATACTTTTTGCATCATCCTTAAAATAACAGCTCTGAGTCTTCAGCTATAATGCCTGATGAGTTTGTAGAACATCTAACAAGAGATCAGAGACCATTCCTTCATCCAGAATCACTCGAGACCCTTCAGAATTCCAGGTCCATGTTGGTGATTCTCCTCTTTAGTTCACCCCACTCGTTTTCTATAGGGTTCAGGTCAGGGGACTGGAATGGCCATGGCAGAATATTCATTTTGTGCTCAGTGACCCATTTTTGTTTTGATTTTGATGTTTGTTTTTGGATCATTGCCCAATATAAGATTTCTAGCATGGACAGTCAGTTTTACATTTTTTATCTGTTGTTATTTGATAGAATCCATGATGCCATGTATCTAAACAAGATGTCCAGGACCTCCGGCAGAAAATTACACCAACAACATGAAAGATACAGCAGTATATGTCAGTATACATATGTCAGTATACATTTTTACTCCTGAGTGCACCAAACCTTTCTTGAGTGTTTGCTGCTAAAAAGCTCCTTTTTTACTTTTATCTGACCATAGAACCCAGTTCTGTTTGAAGTTCCAGTAGTGTCTGGCAAATGAATATGCTGGAGTTTGTTTTTGGATGAGAGCAATTTCTTTTCTTGATTTTTTTCTCGAAACCCTCCCAAACAACATGTGGTGATGTAGGTGCTTTCTGACCCCAAGACTCAACTAATCTCTGCTGTTCTGCAGCTGCGATCCTTGGAGAGCCTTTAGCCACTCAAACTCTCCTCCTCACCATGCATTAGGACGACATAGATACATATCCTCTTCCAGGAAGATTTGTAACATCTTTAGTTGATTGGAAATTCTTAATTATTGCCCTGATGGTGGAAATGGGAATTTTCAATGCTCTAGCTCTTTTCTTTAAGCCACTTTCTAATTTGTGAAGCTAAATTATCTGTTTGCTGCACACCAGAACTATATTCTTTGGTTTTACTCATTGTGATGGATGATTTAGTGAATTTGGCCTTTGTTTTCCCTCATATATATATTCCTGTGAAACAAGAAGCAATGGCTGGATAATTTCATGTTCATAATCACCCTGGTGTGCTAAAAATTCTAAATATGAATGGGAATATACTTCAGAGAGATATTTTACTCATAAGAATTTCTAAGGGTACCATTAATTGTGGCCAACGTGTATTAGAGAAAAACATTTATTTCATAATGAGATTTCCCCCCATTTTAAATTCTTATTCTTCAATGAAAGGTTAGATTTTTGTACATTTTTAAAAATAAAAGATCAAATAGGATTAACAATGCAGATTTATTTTGACATTTGACAGCCTTTTTTGATCATATTTACCATAATGTACCAACAATTCTGACCACGACTGTGGGCCTAAACACACACATTCTAACACACCGTGTATCTGTGTAAGTCAACATGCATATTTAACTGTACAAACCATCTGGGTTAAAAAAAAAAATAATAAAAAATTAAAATAAAAAATAAATAAATAAATATATATATATATATATTTATTTTTTAACCCAGATGGTTTGTACAGTTAAATATGCATGTTGACTTACACAGATACACGGTGTGTTAGAATGTGTGTGTTTAGGCCTGTTTACACCAAGGATGGTAACTATAAATGTTTAATAATCATTCTATGAGAATAGGGAAGCCCACACCACAGCAAAAAATAGCACAAAAGAACAGTATTGAAGACCAACAAGTGTAAAGACCATCGACTCTACCTTGCGTGGCTCCACCGAGCAAGGATACTGACAAGGCACTTGAGTATTGCTTTTCTCCCCTTCTTAAAAGGTGAAAGGTGTATAGATGTAAGCAAAACAGACAATTATGTTTTATTGTAAAACCTGACAAGATCGTGAAATCAACCAACTGAGAAAGTTAATCGCAAAAGAGCGACCAGTGGGAAGAATGAGTCTGGAGCCCTGAATTGCCCAGCTCCCTCTGTCAATGATCTAGCACCCCCTCAGCACCTGCAAAATTCTCTGGCGCCGCCCCTGGTACATCCATGTATTTTTGAAAAGCAAAAATTAAGTTTGTCCAACTCTAAACCCAGTCCCCAAGTAAATTAGGTTATTAAATAAAAAACTAGCAAAACGAGTTGCGGTGTCCCCACCACTTTTCAAAGCAAAGTTACGCCACTGGTCAATTATAATCACTATGTGCTTTCAAATCTCTGTGCTTTATAATCACTATGTGCTTTCAAATTACTACTAACACGTTCTGTACGTTGGAGGCAGCGCAATACTAATAATCTGCGTACTGTCCCTATGTCCTCTACTACTTTACCCTCTATTCTAATTGGTCTCTGGAACTGCCAGTCTGCTGTAAACAAAGACTTTATTTCATCTATTGCTACTCATTCAAGTCTCAACCTCTTGGCCCTAACTGAGACTTGGATCAAACCTGAGGACACTGCCACTCCTGCAGCCCTCTTGACTAATTTCACTTTTTTGCCTGATTGGGAGGGGTGGAGGTACCGGTCTGCTTATCTCAAATGAATGGAAATTTGATCCTCTACCATCTGGCAATAGTTCATGTGAATCAAACGCAATTACTATTACCCACCCTGTTAAAATCCACTTTGTAGTTGTTTATCGTCCCCCAGGTCAACTGGAAAATTTCTTGGAGGAGTTGGATGTATTACTCTCAAACTCCCCTGAGGACGGTACTCCTTTGGTACTACTCAGTGACTTCAACATCCACCTAGAAAAACCCCAGAATGCTGACTTCAACACTCTGCTTGCCTCATTTGACCTCAAACAAGTGTCTACTACGGCTACTCACAAATCAGGTAACCAATTAGACCTTATCTACACATGCTACTGCACCACTGACAACACTTTAGTTACTCCGTTGCACACCTCAGACCACTTCCTCATCACTTCTAACCTCAAACTGACTCCAGACACAACACACACTCCTCCGCAAGTCACCTTTCGGCGTAACCTATGCTCATTCTCTACCTCTTTCTTATCCTCTATGGTTTCATCCTCACTTCCTCCACCCTGTCAGTTTTCAGCACTAGACACCAACACTGCTACTGACACTCTTTGCTCCACACTAACACTTAGACAACTTTTCCCCCCTTCCATCCAGACCAGCACGCACCACCCCCTCTGCCCCTGGGTGGCCGATGTACTCGGTGAACATCACTCTAGGCTCAGGGCTGCAGAGAGGAAGTGGCCCAAATCAAAAAATTCAAATTACCATAGTGTGCATCAGTCACTCCTCTCTTCCTTCTCTGCAAATGTCTCCACTGCTAAAACACCATACTACCGCAACAAAATTAACAATTGTTCTGACTCTCGCACACTTTTCAAAACCTTCTCCTCTCTTCTTTGTCCCCCCCCCACCCGTCATCAACTCTTACAGCTGATGACTTTGAAATATTCTTCATAAATAAAACAAGAACCATTAGCGGCCAATTCTCCACACCAAAAACTGACAAAAACTTCATAACAAATACACACTCTCTCTCCACCTTCTCTCCACTCTCATTTTGTTTGTGCATTTCCCACAGCATTTAAGCAGGCTCTGGTAACCCCACTGCTTAAGATACCCTCTTTAAATCTAGCACTTTTAGAAAACTACAAACCGGTATCCCTTCTTCCATTCATTGCAAAGACAATTGAGTGAGTTGTGTTCAACCAACTTTCTATGCTTTCTTGCACAGCACAGGTTTCCTGGACAACAACCAATCTGGCATCAAAAGCGCCCACTCAACTGAGACTGCCCTGCTCTCAGTTACTGAAGCCCTGAGACTGTCAAGAGCAGCTTCCAAATCTTCAGTACTCATCTTGATGGATCTGTCCACTGCTTTTGACAAAGTTAACCACCAGATCCTCCTGTCCACCCTCACGAAGATGGCATCTCAGGAACTGCACTCCAGTGGTTCAAGTCTTGCATCTCAAGTAGGTCTTTCAGGGTGTCTTGGAGTGGTGAGGTTTCCACGTCACAATTTCTTGCTACTGGGGTTCCTCAGGGCTCAGTGCTTGGACCACTTCTCTTCTCCATCTACATGTCATCATTAGCACCTGTCATTAAGAATCATGGCTTTTCCTATCACTACTATGCTGATGACACTCAACTCTACTTCTCATTGCAACCAGATGATCCAACGGTAGCTGTTTGCATTGCAGCCTGTCTGACAGATATTTCTGGCTGGATGAAGGACCATCACCTTCAACTCAACCTTGCTAAGACAGAACTGCTCATGGCTTCAGCCAACCCAGCACTTCCTCACAACTTTTCTATACAGCTCTTTGTGGGCCTTCTAGCATGTACTATCAAGCCTCTGCAGCTGAACCAGAATGCAGCAGCGAGAGTGGTCTTCAACGAGCCGAAGAAAGCCTAAGTCACACCTCTCTTCATCAGTTTGCTCTGGCTGCCAATAGCCGCTTGCATCAAATTCAAGGTACTGATGTTTGCCTACAAGACAACCACTGACGCTGCACCATTATACCTAAACTCGCTACTTCAGACTTATGCACCTTCCAGAAGCTTGCGTTCTGCAAGTGAATGACGCCTCCTGGTGCCATCCCAAAGAGGCACAAAATCACTCTCACTGACATTTCCCTGGACTGTATTCAAAGCTGGTGGAACGACCTGCCTATCTCAATTTGAGCAGCTGAGTCTTTAGCCATTTTCAAAAAACGTCTAAAGACACATCTTTTTTCCGTCAACATCTGACCAATTAATACTAGCACTTACCTATTCTATTCTATTCACTCTAATTAATAAAAAAAAACACCTTGCTATGTGTACTGTGCTAGACTAACTGAGACTCGTCACAGCACTTGTATACTGTTGCTCTCTAGTGGGTCTGATTGCTTCTATTGTTCTCCTCGTTTGTAAGTCGCTTTGGATAAAAGCGTCTGCTAAATGATTAAACGTATTGATGAAATCTATTTTTAGAACCTTTTTTTTCCAGCTGATGAGCAATTAAAGCATTGCATCAGAATCCACCTGGCTTAAAAGTGCTCAAGCCTTTAAAACGGCAGAAGACATAACTGTGGTGTGTGAATATGATAAACAGAATGTTACTGTTCACTGATGTAGCACTAATATAGTAAATTGTTATAGTTACTGTTCTTGGTGTTAACGAGCCTTTATACTATAACCGTAAGTCTCATGAGGTTTGTGTTGTGTAAACAAATCAATTCTCAACAATGCCTATCTCATAAGATGACACCAGCCCAAGACAGAAGAATCACGGGACATGTAGTTCTGCTGGGGGGTATCAGTGGAATTTAGGGTAGTGCGGCATTGTGACTGCAGCACCAGAGACCTGAACCACAAAACCCTGCAGTAAGTCACTTGTACAAACTTTGTTTATTTTGTACTCATTCACACATCCCTTAGTAGTGCTGTCTCTGCGGTCAATATTTCTCTCTTTCTCTCTGCCTGAGTTTTATTTGCTTTCATTGCTCTCAGGAGTAAACCTCACATCCCGCTGAATAAGCCCAAACAAGAGACACTGTAACATAAAATACACTGTACACAAACATAAGGAACACAAAACACTGTTGTACAAAACTCAAGCATTTTAAATGTTAAACCAATGATTTATTGGAATTAAAGACAATTTCCTTTAATCTAGTGATAGGCTCACATTCTCATAAATGTTCACATTCAGTTTTATGGATGAATTTAGAGTATCCTTTGCAGTAAAAGAGCCACATGGAGATGTACCAAACTTTGTATGTTACTTACCTTACAGTTTTACTCCTAGTACAACAACAAATTTCAAGAAACAAGAAAGACATTTCTCCCTTACAGTCAAATCAACTTTAAAATATGAACTATTCTAAAAAATAACTAATACTGTATTGTATGCTATATTAGTATCTGGCATTTAGCCTACCAAACTCTGTTGTCAAAGTTCATCAAAGTTATTTTTGGCAAATTTTAATATTGTGCCATATTTATAAACATTTCAGTTGCTGGAGTCCAAAGTTTCTTAGCATAATGCCAAGCGATGATATCTCAGATCATTATCTAGTCTTGTGCAAACTTCATATAGCTAAAACTGTAAATTCTAATCCTTGTTACAAGTATGGTAGAACCATCACAAAAGGATCACAAGTGCAGTATGGAGTACCTCAAGGCTCAGTACTAGGGCCATTACTTTTCACGCTTTACATGTTACCCCTGGGAGATATCATCAGGAAACACGGTGTTAGCTTTCACTGTTATGCTGATGATACTCAGCTCTATATTTCTTCGTGGCCCGGCGAAACATAGCAATTTTTTAAAAACTAACGGAATGAATAGCCGATATAAAAAAACTGGATGACGAGTCATTTCTTACTGCTAAATTCGGAAAAAAACAGGTGTTAATTATCGGACCTAAAACCTACGCATGTAATAATAATGCCTAGAATATCAAAATCAACTGCAGGCAGCAGATCCTTTTCCTATTTAGCGTCAAAACTCTGGAATAACCTACCTAACATTAAACTAACACCTAAATCCTATAGATTTTAAAATCTTGCTTATTACTTATAAAGCCCTGAGTGGTTTAGCACCTCAGTATTTGAACGAGTCCTTATTGCATTATAGTCGTACGCTGCATTCTCAAAACTCTTTTGATAATGAAACAAACAATTTGATAATGCCTAGAATATCAAAATCAACTGCAGGCAGCAGATCCTTTTCCTATTTAGCGTCAAAACTCTGGAATAACCTACCTAACATTAAACTAACACCTAAATGTACCACTAAATATTGTAGAAACTTAATTTGCTGTAAAGTTGCTTTGCAATGATTTGTATGGTGAAAAGCGCTGTACAAATAAACTTGACTTGACTATTTAGCGCCCAAACTCTGGAATAACCTACCTAACATTGTTCGGGAGGCAGACACACTCTGTCAGTTTAAATCTAGATTAAAGACCCATCTCTTTAACCTGGCTTACACATAACTCACTTACACATTTCTATTACTCAAATCCGTTAAAGTATTGTTAGGCTGCATAAAATAGGACAACCGGAACGGGAACACTTCCCATAACACCCGATGTACTTGCTACATCGTTAGAAGAATGGCATCTACGCTAATATTAGTCTATTTCTTTCTTATTCCAAGGTCACCGTAGCCACCAGATCCAGTCTGTATCCAGATCAGATGGTCAAAGACCTTGTCTCCTAGACGGCCACCGGGACAAGACCACAGGAACCAGATGAGTCCTCTGCACAATGTGACTTTGCTGCAGCCTGGAATTGAACTTGGAATTGTTTCGTCTGGCCAGAAGAGAACTGGCCCCCCGACTGGGCTTGGTTTCTCCCAAGGTTTTTTCTCCATTCCGTCACCGATGGAGTTTTGGTTCCTTGCCGCTGTCACCTCTGGCTTGCTTAGTTGGGGACACTTAATTTCCAGCGATATCGTCGACTTGATTGCACAGATACTATTTAAACTGAACTGAGCTGGATGATGACATCACTGAATTCAATGATGAACTGCCTTTAACTGAAAATTTAGTGTTTACTATTGTCATTATCTCTCTCTTTCTCTCTGTCTGTCTAATAACTTAATTAATATCTGCATTAGTCTGCTATCAACGACTCAAGCCTCCATTACTAGGCCTAAAATGGCGTTTTGGAATTAGCAACGAAGGCGTTGGATGAGATGCGGAAGAAATTAATCCTACTCACAATAGCGTTTTATGTACAAAAACCGGACGAATGCCTTGAAATATATCATCTGATCAATGTCTTGAGGTGTGGCATCCGTAGTATAAGTGGAATAATTGACTCCGGGCCGTTGAATTATTAGAAACATAATGCACATCCGAGGTGTAACGGCCACGACGCATTATTTTTCTAATAATTCAACGGCCCGGAGTCAATTATTCCTTACTTAATAAACACTTTTAATGTTTTATGCTAAAAGGGTCCATTTAATTTGATTACCTCAATATATTGATATTGCAGATCCTTTTTTATTTATTTATTTTTTTACTTGGTTAAACCACTGTGACTGCGTTTGTGTTATTGCCCACAAACAATTTATGGAAACCTCAATATCTTGGCTCAGGAAGATCCTAACTCTTCCTGAACAAAAATCTAATCTCTATATCACATTATAAGTTACACGTACATATATTTTGCAAATTTTTGTTCCATAGACTTAAAACTTAAGTCCAAATCTGATCAAATTTACACATTCAGGGTCATTTTATAATGGAAAGTGTTTGAGTCTCGAGTCTTTATTCATGCGTTTTGAGAAATATAATATAAGCATAACTAATAATAAAATGTAACAATATTTTACAGTAATTATGTTTATGATTGACATACAATAGCTTATGCTTGAGATTGACCACTTAAAATAAATACATTGACCGCTGTACACTATATTTTACTATTGAATTAAATGTATTCAATCAATATTTCTCTCAACTCATCTGCCATTTTGGACAAATATTTTCAATTATTGCATTCTGAGGTTGTCGCCTCTGTCAAGCAAAAATGCAACGCTGTCTTTGAATTTAGCAGAATTATGTTGATGCCAATTGTTTGGAAATGAAATCATGGGCTTCATCATACACCCGGTGCAATGCGACGCCAGGCGTTACGCAAGTGTTTTTTTTGCTAGTTTCAGTGCAACGTAGTTATCATTTTCACGTCCAGCGCCACGTTGTTTAAATAGCAAATGCACTTGCACCCATCTGTTCACCCATGGGCATGATGGTCTGAAAACGAGGGACGTTTTAACGATCTAAGCGCATGGTCTAAAGTGCACAGCGCAAGTGCACTTAGGGCGTGCCAGAATCCACTTTTGCTAGTTTAAAGCAACACCATGTAACTTCTGCTCACGATTCCCCTATGTGGTTGATAAGCGCAATTGTCTGTTACCAGTGTCTTAAATACTGTCACTGTATAAGCTTGGCAGCACAATACACAAGTGCACCTTTAAACTAGCAAAAGTGGATTCAGACACACCCTGAGTGCACCTGCACCATGTGCATCAGACCATGTGCTTAGAATATTAAAATAGGGCCCCAAGTCAGCAGTGTGCCTATTTTCACTAAAAATGCTTTCTAGATACGCAATTCACTAGATTTTGAAATACAACTTTTGAGAACATTTTTGATGTAAGTTACCTGCAGGACGATGGGCAGCTGCTCTGGTGGGTTTCGGTTCTCCACGCCCATTGTCAGCCACACTTGAAAGGCTGTCAGTTGCTCAGCAAAGAATGGACTATGCTGTGGATATACAAACAAATTGTGAGACACAGAAAAGAAAACACACACACAAATGTAGTGAGCACTGATACTCACAAGGTTTAAGTGGAAGAGCACTTTGTTAAATCAGACAAAAACTGTGTACATAACTGATCAAGACGGCTGTATTGATCGCAGTCGAATTATATAAGTTTTGCATAACACTTTCTCTCCTGCCCCCACTTTATTAATCACCTTGCCCATCTCAAATGAGTCTGTTCACTTTCTGTGTGAATGTAAATAGGCAGATGGGTCTTGAATTTGTATGTATTTTTTGGGTGTTTTTACATTTATTTACATTACGAAACAAGAAACATAAATCCAGGCTACCCTCTGCCTCTCAGTGATTACATGCACAATAATATTCCAATATTAATTTGTAGAATTTGGTGACTTTACAATTACGTAAGCACTAATTCAATCATCATAACCAGATTAAGCCAATATATATTTTTTATTTTTTAGAAATCTGAACAAGACAGTACATATTGATATAAATAAATTTTAGGTCATGTATTCACCGTAATTTAACATTCATTTATATATGTGGATGTCCAAACAAAGGAAATTCAGAGTGATATTACATACATTTAGGGAAAAGAAGAAACATTTTGGAAGAGACAAACATTTAACAGTGTTATATTTCTCAGGACCAATATAGTATTTTGTAATTAATACACTCTGGTGTATTAAAGTCATGAATGAGAATAGGTAATCAGATAAAATTACTATTTAAAACAGAAATGAACCATAATAAATGCATATTTGGTATTTGAAAAAGAGCATAAAACAGCATAGGAAAATAATTAAAAATGTCTAAATTTAGTTTATTAGATTATCCAGGAATATTAAAGTAGCTCTAAAGCATGCAATTTTTTTTAAAATATATATAATTATGGCTTAACCAGAATACTAACCTAAATTTAAAAATTATGTGCATATTAAAGGAATATTTCACCCAAAACTGAAAATGGACTCAGCCTCAGGCCATCCAAGATGCAAATGAGTTTGTTTCTTTATTGGAAAAGACTTGGATTAATTTAGCATTACATCACTTGCTCACCAGTGGATCCTCTGCAGTGAATGTGTGCTGTCAGAATGGGAGTTCAAACAGCTAATAAAGCATAACAATAATCCGCAAGTAATCCTCGTGACTCCAGTCAATCAATTAAGACCTCATGAAGCGGAGGGCTGTGCATTTGTAATAAATTAAACACATTTTGTCATTAAGATGTTTTTAACTTCAAACCTCTGTTTTACGCTGTTTGCTAAAATATGAGTCTTCGATCTATAATATTGCTTTCTCCAGTTCAAAAGTAATCTCATCTGAATCAGAAGAGAAATCTGCACAGACCAAGCAATGATTACAAGCAAAATCGTTCAAAAACAGTTCTAAACAAATATGTTGGTGGATTTTGTTCTGAGAGGACAACAGGGGAAGGACTTTTTCCTGAAGCGACGGTTTAACGTTAAAATGCCTTAATGATGGATTTGTTTTTTACTTTACACGTGATGCTTTTATCAGCTGTTTGAATTCTTATGCTGACGGCACCCATTCACTGCAGAGGATCCATTGTTGAGCAAGTGATGTAATGCTAAATTTCTTCATATCTATTCAGATGATGAAACAAATTCATCTACATCTTGGATGGCCTGAGGATAAGAACTTTTTTTTTGTTGCTAATTTTCATTTTTGGAATGAAATATTCCTTTAACTTAATGTACAGTTTCTGGAATATAAGCATATCATAGCATAGTATGTGTGATTATTCAAAGGGGTGTCTGCCACTAACCATTTGATGCACAGTGGTTTTGTGTAATTTGGCACAACTCTCAACAAGTAGCTGTCACTCTTCCCACTGTACCACACACTTTTAGGTGACTTTCACACTGGCAGTTTAGTTCAAAAAGGGTATGGTTTGTATGAAAAATTGGTAATGTGAAAGGTGTCATGTGGACCTGGGAGTGCCAAACTGGAGACTACCTGTAAGTGGTGGTCTGAGTTTGGTTGTTCTGGAACTGTGGTGCGTGAATGTGAAAGCAACGGATTCGGGTGCGCACATGTTCAGAAATTGCATTTTAGCTGCTGATGATGATGTCATCAGAGTTTAAGCTGCAGAAAGCCACGTTCATGCGATGCAAATACAGTAGATGCAAGTGTCCTTGCATCATGCTGCGCATAAAGCAAAAAAAAAAAAAAAACCTGTGTTGTGTGTTCTATCATGTACAGTGCACGTTTGTAATAAAGTAAGACAAAAGCAAATGAGTGTGAAATCAGACCAATGCTGCAGGGGGCGTCAGGAACAATCGCACTCTGATTCGTACCACAGCAAACATGCTCAGTGTGAAAGTCCCCTAAGTATGAAATAACATGACATAAGCAGCTCTCTAATTCTAATAATCTTACTTTTCTATAGCACACAGACACATACACACACAAATATAAGCATATACAAATGATTGAATACAGGGAGTGAATGTGAGAGATTATTTGTTTGGTCCCAGCACTGTTACATAACTAAATTTCAGTCTTTCAAACACTCTTTTAAGATCCTGAGAACAGCAATATGGGTGTTTGTGTGTTAGCAGAAACAGCATCTTTTACACTAAAGACAAATCACATCAGGTTGAGAAATCAAGGTCACTGCAACCATCACACAAGACAGACACTGATTCACAAATCTCTGAAAGTCACAAAAGTCAGTTCATTAGATAACACTTTACGGATCCCAGAAGAAAAATTCAGCTGTTATAGCAGAAGTGCATATGAGAAACAACAAGAAATGCACCTCATATCCAGTAAAACTGAGCACAAAATAAAAAAAGAGTTGGAAAAAAATGAGGTGGCTCAGCAGTTAGAACATGTGTCCCTGACACTTTCAGACATGGTGTTCATGAGGGGAAACACAGGTTTGAAAGTTCCCCCGACATTCAGTATCTTTTGCTTTGGTTGTGTCATGGAACCAGATCAAATTCAATAACTACTGAGGTCAAATATACAAATCACTTTGAGTATGATTAGAGATTCTACAACTGAACTGAAATCATAAGTAGGATTGCAGTGCTAATTTGAGTCAAAGGAATAATAGCTTTAGAAGACCCTGAATAACTGATCATGACATAGCCTCTCTGTCTGATCGTCACACAGAGGCAGTATCAGTCATGCTCACCCTGAAAGCTGTACCCTCCTCGATGATGGTGGGAAGCTGGGAGAGGCAGATGTCCACCGCAAGGTCCCACGCTTGCCTGCGCACACACACACACACACACACACACACACAAAGATGCCACATTAGTCAATCTTACACTCATGTTTCTTGCTGTGAGATTTTAGGCTCTGACCAAATGAAATTTACTTGTTTGAAATCTTTGAGACATATTATTTCACTCCTCCACTTAAAGGGTTAGTTCACCCAAAAATTAGAATTCTGTCATTATTTACTCACCCTCACTTACCCTCATATTGTTCATTTTCAAAAAAGACAAATGTTTTTAATGAAACATGAAAGATTTATGTCCCTCCATTGCAAGCCAATATGCATTTAATTTAGTCATATGTTCACAGATAAACATTGATATATCATATATCAAACATAGAACATATCAAATGTGGTAAACAGAAGCTCATATGTGGTTTCTTGATGCTAAAGAACCAATGAGGTTTGTTAATAAAACAGTTACATTTCCTCAGTTATTCAAACAGAAACGAGCAAAGAATATTTACATTACCATAGAACATCATAACTGACTTCAGTCTAGTGCGAGTATTATGCTCTTTAAAAACACTCCCGTTATAATCAGTGAAGCTACCTACACTGTATCATGAATAAATCTCTTAGCCCTTATTTACACTGCACACGTCTGCAGCGCGTTACGGCTCCGACACGTCCACCGGAGCTGATCCCGGCTACTCACCATCTGCGCCGCGGCAAGTTTCTGAAGCGGCTCTCTGCGCTGCATCACTAAAGATAGGCGCCTATATTTTTGACGAATAATAATAATAATAATCGTCTTGCTGTCGTCAAAGAAATCAGCCACAGGCGATATCTCTGACTATCGTCGATACCTTAAGATTTAGTCCTACACTTCGCTTAAATTACGACTGAGATGCTTGATAACTAACTTTTAAGCGCAGCTTTGAGCCAAGAAGTTTTTTACACTTAAGTCAATTCTTAGCAACGTTCTTGAGAGTAATTCTCAGAGGCTTGATAAATACGGGCCCTGATTCTCAAATGGTTTTGCTATAGGACCTAAACGTTACATTGGACATCAAGTGGTAACCCAAGACAGTACCAAAATTGTAGTTGATATGACCATATGTAGATTTGTTCATTGTTTTCAAGGATGGGGAAAGTATTATCCATGTTGACCCAGTGACAGATGGATCTTCACCAAAATAAAGATGACTTTTATTCAACACATGGCCATTGATGTCAAAAGATACTGTATGGAAAGTGTTCTCACTTCCTTTTTAAAAGTTAATAAGCCTATTTAGCTTGCTATCCTAATGCTGCATGATTACACTGTATGCACTGTTTTCCCTGCTGCCTGTATGACCCTAAAAGAACAGACCAACAAGTTGAGAAGCACTGCTTTAGAGTATCTGCATGTAATCTTCACTGCGCTTGTCAAAGGCTGCATGTAAAGTTATGTTACATTACATGAAAACGAATCATCTGTTGACCCTTCACCTATAGCAGCAGCGCTGAACTTCACACACTGAGCTCCATCACACACTGTGGTTTAACACTCCTTTTTCAAAGTATTTTCTTCTGCTGCATAAGCTGAGAATTGCTTTGATCACTGAACCTGCAACACTTTGGCTATATTTAATTCATAACATTACATAACACATCAAACGTGTTGTCCATTCAAAAGCTAAAACTACAGCTATGGCTCTAATATGCTTTGCCAGTCTCTATCACCAGGATTTCTCCCAGTCGAATGTAAATATACAAACATTTAATGGGAGAAAAGTCCCAATACCATTAGGCCAGCTGCAGTAGTGGATCACGACAACAGTCAACAGCATAGGGCATTCCTCCCAGCTCTAGTATACTCACTCCACTGGTCCATTGTGTCTTGCCGGTTTCGCCAATTGATCTGCTTTTCCCTCTCATTAAAATATTTTGTGTTGTAATTTTGTGTTGCTGCCCCATCCCACTTTTGCTGCTACGGTATGTGTCCCATGATAAAAAGTTCTTCTACATGGATGAATGGAATGCTAAGTTACCATTACTCTACAGTACAAGTTAATCAAATCAGTAAAATCACAAAACGAATACAAAGTACCTGCTTTGTTCGCTGAATCGTAAAATCACCTGAATTTGAACCTGAGAGTCTTATTTTTCAGCCACATAATCATATAACAATAATGATTATTCATTTTATTTATTATGTAATTAAAAATGACAAAAACTGTATGTATAATAATGGATTAAATGTTTCATTTATTATTAAGATAGTTAATATATTCATTAATTTATTAAAATAAATTACTTACAAAATATGCTGCTTAATTATAAATATAGCCATTATAATAAATATAGAAGTATTTTAGAATGCTTAAATTAGTTTTAGATTAAGTACAAATTCGACGTATGGTTAATGCTTGCATACATCCAAGGGTTCATTTGTACATTAGTTTTATAATCATTTCAGATTGTGACCGGTTATTTATTTGGACAGTTGCTGTGCCTTCGGTGCACACTGCGATGATTATTTCACAAAGATCATTCATATTCTTTCTGTCTGTTTCCTGTATCGTTTCTTTCCTTTACTCCCACCCTGCTTCATCATGTCTCCTCCTAATAGCGGAAGGCACTATCCTTCCTCTCGAATGTTCCCGTAACTCTTTACTTCTTTACCAAATGTTCCCTCTCTTTCCGCCTCTCTCCATTTCTCATCTCCTGTTTCATAAGACCAGAAGACTGAAGGAACTTTCTGCCCAGCGTAACTAAAGAGCTCTGATGCTCCATTATGAAAGTGAAATCTATTTCTCTCTTGCTAATGGCATGTTATGAGATTCAAGCTTCAACTAGCTGTGGAGAACAAAGTTTCGATTCCATCATACTCTGCTGAGGATTACACAATGCAGGTTTAGCCAACAGCATGATACTGATGATGGAAAACAGGAGAAGAGAGGGGGAATGAAAATTCATAACATAGTTCATGTAAAATGCAGAGGGAGAGACCTATGTGTAAAATACCAGTGTAAATAAATGAGTAGTGCCATTCACTGTAGGAATAAAAAAGCTCCCCATTCTCCAGGGAATGTTGTTTAAAACCTGGTTTATGGATTTTACTTTTATTAGAAATATAATAAAATAGAATATTACTGAGAGTTTGCCTTGATAACAAAATATCAATAGTCAATACCGATTCGATACTCGATAATTATTTTGCCACAACAAAATCTTATGTGCTGCTGAATACTCAACATTATGTAAAAATATAATTTAATAATTTAATTTTGATATTTATTGTTTAAATATTAATAAAAAATATAAACATATCAAAATTATCACTTTATATGTAATTAAAATATTGCTTTAATTAAAACAATGACATAAGGCCTTGATGCAGTTAAGTACACATTAAATAATAAAGAACAAATAAATAAATATTTTTGAAACAAATCAAGTCCGTAGCCTATATGATGTACTGTAGAAATCATGTTGTTGTTTTTTTATTTTTATATCGACATGGTACTAAAGTTAAGTAATGATGTTGAGTTGGAATACGTATGCATGTATTTTAAACTATACATTACAAAATATAGGGATTTGTTGACTGCAACCAATTCTGCTTTTTTACAGGGACAGGGACTTCACTGTTATTTTGCAAGTGAAAATTCCAGAAATCTCTAGCTCAGACAGTGTTCAGACAGTGTAGTCAGTGTCCAATATAAATACATTAGTTGCCATAGTAATGAACGTGAGCACGATGCCAAGAGACTGTCTTCTACAAGCCCTGGGACATGCAGGGATTTTCCCTGCTTTGCATTCTTTTGGCCAATAAACCCAGTGATATCAGCGTTGGTTGCCATGCAACCAGGAGCCTGTTCGGCTTCCCGGGGTGTTACGCATTTCGGGGGGAAGGGTTCATGGGTCCTCATATGGCTTGTTAACTGAGGGGGGTTACAGAGTATTTGTTAAATATAAAAACAAAATATATATTGTGTGCTTGAGTGGTCCAGACGCTACAATACTGTATGAAAGTACCTATTATTTTGTAGTATTGAAAACTTTTTTGTCTGTTTTCATATTTATCACATCTTGCCATGGTGATGAACTAAATGAGGCACATGAAAACCTATGCGTCTCGAAAGGCAATTCTGTATATTACACATAAAAAGTAATGCGTTACTAGTTACTTGAAAAAAGTAATCTGATTACATAACTCGCGTTACTTGTAATGCGTTACCCCCAACACTGTTCACGAGTGTGAAATCAGACAACATATTCTGTGACTGAAATTGCTAATTTGTTCACTCAAAGAGTGAGTGAAAATGAGTGAATGTAGGCATTACTGTATATTGCATTAATACATTTCACACTGAACATTCAGACTCAAAGGCATTTCCAAAAATCCCATGAAAATTGGATTTCAAACCATATACAAATATGGATTTCTTGTCTTTTTTACTGTTTAAACTAAGAACAACTAAGCATATAAGTCAGACACAACAAAACAGTTAGATTTTTGTCCTGTCTGAACAAATTTTGCACATACAGTATTAGGGAAAATAATGTAGAACATACTGCATGTGTGTGTGTGTGTGTGTGTGTTCACATCCATACACTTACCACATAGCGTGCATGTATGTGGGTGGCAACCTGGGGCTGCTGACTGGTGTACAGTTATATGACCTCATTATTCTCTCAGCCAACAAGAAATTTCGAAATAGACTGGCCACCAAAAGATCTTGACGAAACAATTTCTGAAAGAGATCTACAAAGATTGAGAGAGAAAGAGAAAGAGAGAGGGGGAGAGAGAGAGAGAGAGAGAGAGAGAGAGAGAGAATTAAAAAAAAAAATCTTTATGCATTATGAAGAAATGACATATGTGATAGAAGGTAACGATTACAATTTCGAAATTCTGTTGTGTGAAGTGCTCAGTCTTAATGAGATCCTATAATTATGATGTGTGTGCACGACAGATTAAACCCTGGAGATTTTCATTATGTAGATTTCTCTCTGATGTACAATAATTAATTAAAAGATGTGAGAGGTCAGGATATACCCTCAGAATCACGCCTGGTTCCTCCTCAGGACAGAGACAAGAGTAAAAACTTCAAAGCTGGTTTTATGTGATGCTTGAATTTGGGAATTTAGATAAATATCTTGTGTTTTAATGAAGACCACTGTAAAAACTGCCAGAAAACATTTACAAAGCTTGTGAATGCACAAATAAGCATCATTATATTTCTTTATACAACAGTTAGTTTTAGTCTTCTAATCTTATTGGCCAAGCACTGTTAAAAGTAATGACATTTAGTTTAAGGGCACTGGGATGCTTCACTGATGTCTCACTTCACTTCACAGTCTGTGAGTAGCTCTGGGGCATGCAACAATTGATCCTGCTTTGGCTTTTGGAACTATTTTTGTATTTTCTATTATGAATTAAGGTAACTCTTTAGATTAGGGAACACTATTCACTATAAATTAGTTGCTTATTGGCATGCATATTGCAAGTATATTGGCTGTTTAATAGTTTTCATAAAACACACATTAATGCATGACCATATTCTAAATTCCTTAACCCTAACCAATATATAAACATAATTACTATAACAACATATCGTATCATAAAAATCTTTTTTTTTTCCCCAGAGCAAATGCAAAACAAAACAAAACAAAATAAATCAATAAATAAAATAAATTTAAACATGTTTTCACATACAACCTTTTGAAGATATTTTATGATATTCTTTTAAATGTTATGGGTTTTGTCACAAGACAGTCAGATATCAAAAAGGACATTATTTGGATATTGGGATCAGAACATGACATAAATGACAAACAAGACAAACTCAGACCAGGGTTTAACCACAGTTATCCGCATACTGTAAGTGCCACCACACTATTTGCACAGTTAGGCCACATGACATCACCATGTTACAGTATGTGCACATGCAAAGTCTCTGACAGTTTCTGTTATTTTGTGGAACAAGCAAAACCAACAGGCAAATCTGGGTTCTAACTGAGCCAAAGTCATTTAGCAGATGATGAATGATCAAAATGAATTTGTCACTCTTTTGGGAGCCCTGAAAGGTCTGTGGCATTGATTGACAGAAAACTAAATTGTTAGAGATTGCGAAGAGCTGGAATTTAATCAGGACAAACCTCTCGGCAGGACATTCCATGCAATTGTGTCTGTGATAGCTGTGAAAATCCAGTTCAGCTCCCCTAATGGTGTCCTTCTGTCATTCAGCCTGCCCGGGATCCTAAGAAAAATGAATAAGTACATACATGAAACCCAACAATTAATTTTGGTGTTTATTAGAGAGAAAGACAGTAACAATATAATGCAAAGTGATCTTTGCACTGTTACCGATCACAACTGAATCAACACTGAACAATAAAACTATTGTAGAGCAGCTTTAAAGTGAAATTGAGTTTGTTTCATTACTGAGAACCTTTTCAACACTGACACTGTTTATTAACTAAACTGAATCAACTAAATGAACTAAATTAAACAAATTATTGAACTTAACTGAGCTGAATAATGACACCTTTGTCATTTGTAGAGCTGCTTTAAAGCTGAAATTGAATTTATTTTATAATTAATACATTTTAATTTTTACTAATTTAAAACTTTAACACCATTATTTCCCTGCGTTATTACTCTGAAGCTGCTTTGAAAGAATCTGTACTGTATAAAGTGGTATATAAATAAAAGTGACTTGACTTGATAAAGAGGTAATGGTATTATATTGGTCGATGTGACAGGCCTGTATAATGTTTGTATGTTGATATGCCAATAATCAAAATATAAAATGTATTTTTCTATGAAGCCCTACAGTAAAGGTGGACTGAGGTGTGATGGTGCATACTAACAGAGCTGCACAGGAAATGCTGTTGCTAAGCAACCATGGCATCCCTTCTACTGTAATTACTAATGGGACATCCCTCCGGTCCCGGTTTAGAATAAGAATAATGTGCGTGCGTGCTGTGACCAGAGACATCTCAAACAGCGGAAGTGTTTTAATAAGAGATAATTAATTAATGAGAGAGAGGGAGAGAGAGAGAGAGAGAGAGAGAGAGAGAGAGAGAGAGTCAACCTGAAGAAAACCAAAATTATGATCTTTCAGAAAAGATCCAGATCCCAGGGAACACAACACACATTTACATTAGGCACTAAGCAGATAACACACACATCACACTACAACTACCTGGGTTTGAAAATCACATCCACGGGAAACTTTAATCATGCTGTGAATGAACTGAGAGATAAAGCACGCAGGGCCTTCTACGCCATAAAACGGCAATGTTACTATTATTCTTTCTGTTAATATGTATGTGCACTATTTGTAAGCAGTCCAGCTGCAATTGCTTTGGCAATACAAATGTATAATTTTTGTCATGCCAATAAAGCACTCTTAAATTGAAATTGAAAATTGAGAGAGATAGAGAGAGAGAGAGAGAGAGAGAGAGAGAGAGAGAGATAATACAAAAAGAGCACATCTAAATCAACATCCCACTTACTGCCCACTGGAGACAAGATGACACAGAGCATCTAAAACCACAATTTCTTTCACAAACACCACTGGACACAAGCACTGTTGTTCAAAGGAGTATTACTGAAATATCAGATCACACCCTAACCTTAAAAAACATCCCCGAATCAGAGCTGAACATGCTGAGAGAGAGAGCGAGAGAGAGCTTGAGGGCTTGAGTGAGAGGACTTGGAGGGCATTTTATGCCATAAAAACACAGTTTGGCCAATTAAAATGACCAATTAAAATATGGATCAAATTATATCACGCAATCATTAAACCAATTCTACTGTATGGGAGTGAAATTTGGGGACTAATATTAAAGTTTGAAAATTGGGATAAAAGTTTAATAGAAAGAACACAACTGGAATTTGCAATAGAACACGACTGGAATTTGCAAAAAACATTTTAAGGGTAAACAGAGGCACTTGTTTACAATGCCTGCAGGGCTGAACTGGGCTTATACCCCCTTAACCATTGAAATACAAAAAAGACCTGTTCAATTCTGGCATCATCTCAGTCAATCTGATACTGAATCTATTAAATATTCTTTCAAAACATCGACTCAGTGACCACAACTTAGAAATAGAGAAAGGAAGACAAAAAATCCTGGATACAGAGAGAACAGCGACTATATAGAGACTGTGGCTTGAATCAAATAGAGGATGAGAAACACTTTCTTCTTGTCTGTCCAAAGTACACCACTACAAGGGAAATATTCTTTACACAATTTGCAGCACTGAACTCTTCATTCTTTACTCTAAATGACTCAGAGAACCTCCGCTATATACTTGGAGAGGATGACATGGCAGCCAAACTAGCTGCAAAATACACACCAGACACACCATACAAAATGGTTAATCCACTGTATTCATTTGCTTTATTTCACTGTGGCGAGGGGGGGCGTGGTTCAGCGAGGTCTGCACCAGGAGAGAGAGGCAGGAGACGAGCGGTGTGTAAGTAGGTCAAGCGCAAATGATAAACACCTGTGTCTCGTTTCAGTAATTGGTGTGGAGAGACCGGATAAAAGGGGCCACCTGGAGCATGTAAGGGAGGAGAGACTGACTGGGAACGCGAGCCACCTGAGGCTGACGGGTTGCTGGAGCACGAAGCATATATAGGGTTATGTTATGAGTTATTGACTGAGAGATTGAAAGCGCAGTGAGCGCCGTTTTCCGTTGTGTACACCCAGAGACTTTCAATAAAGCTCGCGTCCCAGTACGCCGACCCTGTCTTCTTCCTTCCACCATCTTGAACCTTATCACATTCACATATTCTTCATTGTATATAATTGTAATTGTTATAATTAATATTAGATATACTGTTTGCTATTGTTTTTTGTTTGTTCACTTTCCTCATTTATTGTCTTGCTTATTACTTTGGTGGTGTAACTATATTCTGTATTTTACATATACTTAAAATGCTTTGGCAATACTATAATACAAATGTCATGCCAATAAAGCAACTTGAACTTGAGAGAGAGAGAGAGAGGAGAAAAAGTGCAGCAAGCAACAGAACTATTCCCTTTAATTAATTATTAATAAATTAAGACAGAATTCGGCATTCTGTGACTGCTGTCATGATTAGAAACAGAGATTAGTCACAGACTTTCAGACTTGTGGGTGGCACCATGAGACTAACTTAAAGAAGATAAATTTGTCCTAACTGCTATGCGCAAAGTGAAGTAGACACACACACATGTATGTAAACTAAACACAGACATACACATACTGTGCCATAGACCACACAATCCCTGTTTTACACCTGGAATTAACATTGGATCATAAGTAGACGAGGGAGAAACATTTCCCATTTACACCTGGTGTTTTAATCAAATATGCTGCATGAAGTGCATTTTGTGCATTCTCTGCAAGCTTTTTCAGATCTTTCTAATGTACAAACTAAGCTCTCACAACTTGCATATGAATGTGAAAGGAGACAGTAAGATGAGTAGAGCAGCTTTGCTTCTGTTCTAATAGCCGCAACACCTGCAGAGTGTCTCAGACACTGTGAGAGTGTGTTAGTGTCACACACACACACTGGGAGTGCAGGAACGAGCGAGGAGACGAGAATAAAGCAAATCAAAAAGGTTTTAATGAAGGCACGCATGATCACAGGACGGGAGACATCAGGCAAACCAAAATGACACTTGACAGCAGACCGAGAACTAGGAACTGAGAACACTTTAAATACACAGACACCAATGGGACACACCTGGGAGCAAATGAACTAATTAATCAAAACACAGCTGGAGACAAATACACACAATGAGGACAGGAACAGGAAGGACCAAATAAGGGCAAGGAAGGCA